>NC_066331.1:1643885-1666385 GCF_022539315.1 Serinus canaria | reverse complement strand
CCACGAGGCACTCAGGTAGTTTCAGGGTGGTGGAAATAAAGGGAAAATTCTGACCTTGACTTTTTCTTTGGGGTTTTTTTGTTTGGTTTTTTTTTGGGGGGGACGGTGTTGTGGCTTTTTTGTTGTTGGTTTTTGGGGGATTTTGGGGTTTTTTTTTGTTTTTTTGTTGGGAGTTTGTACTTAATAAAGGCAAGGGACTGATGTTGATTTCCACCCCGTGGGTTTCAAGGGGAGCCAGCAGAGCAGACCTACAAATCATCACTTTTCCACGGCAGGACAGCGAGATGGCAGCGCCAGGGGCATGAATTACTCGTGGTTTACTTAAGGAACGAGCCTGCATCATCAACATAGGAAAAGCATCCAGCATCACTTCTCCCAGGAGGGTGTGATCCAAGGAAAACAAATCACCAGCTCCAGAAATGTCAGCAGAGCCTTCCCAGGGCGCTCCCGGGTGCTCGCGGACGGGCGGCGGCGATCCGCGCTCCGTCACCGCGCAGCTCCCCGATCCCGCCGCGGAGCACAGCTGGATTCATCTGGTGCCAGCCCCAGATGGAAACGCTGCTCGGTGCCAGGCAGGAACATCACAGCCCTCGGGGCACGTGGGAGTGAGGAGGGGGTGATTTGGGAATAAATAAATAAAGAGAGAACTCCTCGCACCGCTGGGATTCGTCGTCTCCAATCGATATCGGGCGGGTTTTTCAGCACAGGCTTCTGCGGGTCTGTAGCTGGCTGAAAGCATCAAAAGCAAGGGATGTGTTTGGTGATTTCCAAGGGTTTCAAGGTGCTGAGGCTGCTCCCCTAGGTGAGGGAAAACAACTGCTGCCTTAAAGAGCATGGCCAAGTTGTTCAAAGCGGAGAGGATTGATAGCCCCGCTCTGGGCACAGGGCACAGCAGAGGGGCTTGGAATGGGATAAAAGGGACAAATTTGTCAGAAGAGCAATAAAAGCTTCCACCAACAATGGCGTGAGGCATTCAGAAAGCCATTAACTTTACCCAGGTTTTCTTAAGCTTTATATTCCAATCAACAGTGGTTTGTGTTTCTAAATCATTTAAGATCTATTTCCAGCACCATAATTCGACTGCAGGGTTTTAAAGCTTTCCCAAAGCTTGGCACAATGTGGCAGCCACCTCTGGCTCTGCTCTTCCCACCAAGCTGTGGGAGAAACTTCTTTATTCCTCCCTCTCTGAGAAAGCCACGCTCAGTTAAACGTCCCTGGGTTTATCCCCCTCTGTCTGTGTGGGTCTGGAATCAAGGAAATTAGGAGCACAGAATTAACCCTGTGCTTTATTCAGGTGGGAGCTCTCTGCTCCCCTTTAACACCAGGGATTTCTTCATCAGCAGGATTTCCCAGGGGGCACATCCCCAGTTATTCACCCCAAGAGAGAGCTCACAGCCAGGCTGGTTGGGCTCTTTTCACTCCTAAGCAACACCAATGTTTTTTATCTGTGTACTGAAATCTCAGCTCCAGCTTTGTCAATATTTGCCCTTATCTTAAAGAACTCCAAGGCAGGGTCAAAGGAGAGCAAAGTCTCCCTCCAGAAAGCAAACATCAATTATTTAACCACTGCTTTGGGCAAGTTCAGGAGAGAAGTGGCAGGAGAATCAAAGCCTGGCTCTCCAGGCAGAGCTGTCGTGCTTTGAACCCAGCGGTTGTTGATACAGAACAAATCCAAACTGCCCAAGGGCAGGGCTGGATGGGATTTTGGGAAGGAATTGTTCCCTGGCAGGGTGGGGAGGCCCTGGCACAGAGCAGCTGTGGCTGCCCTTGGATCCCTGGAAGTGTCCAAGGCCAGGCTTGGAGCACCCTGGGACGGTGGAAGGGGAACAAGGTGAGCTTTGAGCTCCCTTCCAGCCCAGACCAGTCTGGGATCCCATGGCTGTGTTTCTTTTACTTGGGACTGCAAGAACAAACTGTCCCCTCCATGTCTGAGAGTCTGAGAGCACAATTCCATCCCTCCTGATTCACAGCTCCTCGTGGACGTACACTGGGACTCAACTGCACGATGGGAGGCGAGATTTTGGAAATGAAGGATGATTTTAGCACAGGCAGTAGGGGAGTTTCGGGCTGGGAATTGAAATGAGGATTCTGACCATGAAAATCTGGGAGGTTCTGGGGCAGTGCTGGAGCAGGGGCTGACATTCTGCCTCAGGGCTGAACCCTCAACTCCAATCAAATCAGGATGAGCGGATCCAGGGGAGACCAGTGGCTAATTCACACCTCCAAATCCCGTGGCAGGTTTGAGAACAGGTCCCTGAAGCAGAAGCCTGGGAAGGATTTATAAACTCCTTGGTGAAGTCAGAGCAGCAGAGATCCAGTCTGGGCTCGAGGAGCCCCTGTGTTAATTCCTCACACTTTTACAATCCCCCTTCCCACCCTTTTTATATCAATAGCAGCAATAATGTCCAGTTTGGGAATATTCCCTGCCTGAGCTCTCTGCTTTCAGCATCGTGTTCCTACAACACGGTCCTGCTTCGATTAGAAATTCAAATTTCTAATTTCTAATAGAAATTCCTGATTAGAAAACCCTCAATGACCTGCCAGAAAGGCTCTGCAGGCACTGGGACACTGAAATTGCCCCAAGTTTCTGGAATTTACCAGAGCAGCTCCTTTAATATCCCCTCTCAGCAGCCCTGGAGAACAGAATTAGCCTTTTGAGAGCAGTTTCACTTAATTAAATAAAATCTACGTGTTTGAAGAACAACCTGTGCAGCATCTGGAAAAGTTTCCATGGATTCATCAGGAAGGTCTGAGCTGCCCCAGGCTGTCCTGGCAGAGCTGAGCTCCAAACCTTGACCACTGCAGAGCTTCAAGGCCCTGGTTTTGCACCGCTCTGCAAAGTTGGTGTTTGCCCCGTGGCATCTCCTCCTGGTCAGCTCTGAGACCAGAGGATGAAGGCTGAAGCATCAGAAGGGATGAGTCAGGAAATGTTTTGCTTTTCCTCTATTCCCCCCAGGGTGGAAATTTTGGAGGAATCCCTGCTCTGAGATAACATGGATTGCAATTTCTTACGTACTCTGTTTCAGCTAAGTGAAAAGAAAATAATGAGCCCAGTGTTTGGCCATGGAGATCTGCCTGGTTTAAAAAAAAAAACAAGAAAAAAACCAAAACACAGCCCAAATGTGTAAAAAGCAGGGAGTGAATCACTGGCAGTGGCAACTCAGTCTGAATTAGGAAATTAAGTTCATTAAAGGTGTGGTAACTTAATTTTCTATGCAAGCACGTAATGATGAAGGGCTGGGCAGAAAAAAAAATGCTCAGACATCCAATTTAACACAAACCCACCCAAAGTTGGCAGAGTGGAGCTCTCCAGCTCAGCCCGACCTCCTGGCTCCCTCTTTGGGTCACTTTTGCCCTAAATTGACCAAATCAGCCCCAGACTGTGTCCCCTCCATGTCCCCTTGATGGGAGCACTCAGGATCTGGGGGTGTCACTTCCCAAATCCCCCAGAGGAGCCCCCACACAATTCCCTGCTCCACGAGGGAGGAAGATGAGTCCCAGGTGGAGCCTGCTCTGCCCAGGACAGGTCACAGGCTCCTTCTGCTGGAACCCTGGATGCTGCTGGGAATTTGGGGCTTTCTGTGCTGCCAGGCTCTGACCCCCGGGAGAACACTGCAATGGCCCTGGAGAAACTCCCAAAATTAAATTATAGGACTGAGATTATGGGTGTGGAGTTTGATAGAAGTGTGTGATATCACAGGGGGGAAAAATCAGAGTTTGGGGTTTTAGAGTACAGCAATATATAGAGAGCAAGATGGAGGGTTTAGGGTAGAAGCTGCTCCTTCTTCTTCGCCTTCTTCTTCTTCTTCACCTTCTTCTCCATGGGTTTGGGTGGTTTTGTGTCATTGGATAAAAAAGTCCCCATTGCAGGCACAGGTGGTTGGTTATTGGGTTAAAAGTGAAAATTATTTAGGTGCCATTTCTTAATTTTACAGTTTATCCTTGAAAGGCCTCGTGGAGGGAGATGCGGGGCCATGCTGTAGCTTGCTCGTGAAGTGCTGCAGAATTCTCAGCTTGTGAGACTGTTTATTATTTCTTATAGATAAGGAATAATAAATACCAGAGTCTGAACACAAAATACCATCTTGAGAGCTTCAATCCTGACCCTGACAGAGGCAGAAAGGAAATTAGAGAGCCGACCCCCTTGTTCCATGTTTTTATCCCTTTTTGTTCCCCAATATCCACGTCTGTGGTGTCAGTCATTCCCTGAGCCTTCTCCATCACCCCCAGGACTGTGGTGGGGCTTTTCCCCAGCTGGGTTCAGGGTTTGGGCTGCTAATTCCTTAAAACCTTTCCATAATTATGGAATCATCTCGTGCTCCAGCTGAGCACCAGCATTCCCCGTTGTTATGGAGTCTCCAAGGTGCATTTATGGATAAGTGTGTGGTGGATGAAGAGGTCTCCTCTCTGGTCACTGAGGGAAGGCCTGGAGATGAAACCTCCTTTTCTGCCCAACTTTCACCACTTCTGGATGCAGACAAAGGCATCAAACCACAGAAACTCCAGCCCCAACCTCACTTTATGGTGCTTTGAACGGCTAAAACTTCACAACTGCCTTCCAAGTCACTCTCATTGCCTCGCTCCTCCTCAAGATGCTTAAAGTAAAATTAGAGAAAATTTGTTTCCCAAACAAATTCCATGATTTTACTCCTTTCCAATTTCCCTGTGGTTGCTCAGCCCAAACGGACCCTGGGTTAATTTACCGAGGGAGAAGGAATCACTCTGTTTATGTCTTTATATTTAACACAAGAATCCTGTCCATGTTCTCTGGTTCTCTGGGTAGGGTTATTTCTATAGCCAAAATTTCTGGTGGCCTATTAGCACTATATAAAACCCTAAAGATTTCCTGTTCCAGCAGGCAGCAGGTTCGACAGAAAAGCTGAACTGGATCCTTCCAGGGAAAGTCACTTTGGGAGGCACCAAAATGCCACCAAAACTCTCTGCTGCCCACGTGCTCCTGGCCCTGATTGCCAGCCCAGCCTGGCCCTGCTTTCCTTGTGCTTGGGAGCTGGAGGGGTTTGGGGAGCACTTAGGGCTGTACAGATATTTTTGGGGTGGTGCTGCAGCCCTGAGATCCTGGGGGATGTTCAGCCAGAAGGGAAGTGGAGCCCCTTCATGGCTTCCTTGCTAAGAACAGGGAGCAGGGAGCGAAATTTGGGATCTGGTTTTTGGTGCATCTCCTGTAGGATTCCCAACCCAGTGCCCCTGTGAAACCAGGGATTCATTTGCTTCTAATTAGCCTTCGTTCCCACCACCTAAATCAAACCTGGAGCTGAGGCCTCCCAAGGAGGGAAGGGCTCCAGGGAGACCCTCCAGGATCCGTGGCTCCATCCTCATCACCAAGGGCTGGTGGAGCTCCAGGGGCCCCAGAGGAGCGGGGCAGGTGACTGGAACTAACGTGGATTTTTGACACTGCACATTTCACATTTGCTGTGTTTTCATTTCGCCTCCTGGAAGCTGTGAGGGTGAACAGTATTAAAATTAAAAAATAAAAAAAAAAAAAAAAAAAAACCCAGTGCAAAGCAACAAGGGAGGTTTCTGTCCAAAAAAAAGTCCAAAACTGGCTCCAATTGGACCTGGGTACGGAAATGCTGGAACTTGTACCCTCCAGTGGCAAAATAAAACAGGCTACCATTATTAGAAATTTTCTACAGCTAAAGATGTAACATCATAGCTAAATTCAGTCAGAGACAGGTCGAGCAACAAAAACCAGGAGCCAAGGCAGTCTAGTCTGGTCTGAAACCTGATTCAGGCACCAGATTATGAATAGATTTAACTGGTTTGCCAAATGAAAATGTAGATTTTGGCAGTGTTTGGGCTCCTTTCATTTTTTTATGTTTTTGGTGTGCTATATGTGGAGTCCTGTTGCGCTCTGTGGGGATATGAGAAAAGAGCCTTTTTATATTATATAACTGCTGGAGGCTCCTGTGAGTGTGTGTGGAACAGAGAGAACACCCTTAACCCTGCGAATGCCGGGAAGGAGCTCTGCCTCGGGGCCCTGCAGGAGGGCTCAGCACCAGCTGGGGCTGCCCCTGGATCCCTGGCAGTGCCCAGGGCCAGGCTGGGCAGCGCTTGGAGCACCCTGGGATGGTGGGAGGTGTCCCTGAACATGGCTGGGGTGGATGAGATGATCCTTAAGGTTCCCTCCAACCCAAAACATTTTGGGGTTTCGTGTTCATGGCCAAACCGGTTCCACCTTCCCATACAGACCTGGAGAGATCCAGCAGCCCCTGCATGGCTGGGAATTGTCTGCCCAACCATCTGGAATTGTCTGCCCACCCATTGGAATTGTCTGCCCACCCATTGGATTGTCTGCCCACCCATTTGGAATTGTCTGCCCACCCATTGGAATTGTCTGCCCACCCATTTGGAGTTGTCTGCCCATCCACTTGGAATTGTCTGCCCACCCATTGGAATTGTCTGCCCACCCATTGGATTGTCTGCCCACCCATCTGGAATTGTCTGCCCATCCATTTGGAATTTTCTGCCCACCCATTGGAATTGTCTGCCCACCCATTGGAATTGTCTGCCCACCCATTGGAATTGTCTGCCCACCCATCTGGAATTGTCTGCCCACCCATTTGGAATGGTCTGCCCACCCATTGGAATTGTCTGCCCAACCATTTGGAATTTCTGCCCACTCATTGGAATGGTCTGCCCACCCATTTGGAGTTCTCTGCCCATCCTTTCTGGGCTAACAGCTCACACCCAGGGCTCCCTTCTCCCTTGGGCATTTGTAGAATCACAGATTCACAGAATATCCTGGGCTGGAAGGGACACACAAGGAGCTTTGAAGCCCTTGTGTTTCAAACCCAGCTCCTGGATTAATCATGCAGGGATTAATTAAAGTGAAAAAGCACATTCATCTCGCTGTCCTCTGCAGAATCAGGGCGGTGTTTCAAAGTGAAAAAGCACTTTTTAGATGCCCAGAGGCTGCAGCCCCCACAGGTACAGCAGCAAAAACAGGCAGGAGATCTCTGGAGGTGCCTTTGGTGACAGACTCCAGCTCTCCACGGCCGGTTTTCGCTCTGATTCCCTCAGGTATGTGAGCTAGGAAGGGATGGAAAAGGTAGAAATTCCAAAAGGAAAGCAGAATGGAGCAGGGGGTGGTCAAGGGAGGAGGGAGCAGATCCTGCCCTGTGCCTGATCCTTCCCCCAGGAGTCCCTCCTGTCCCACAGCACCCAGGGGATCCTTGGAATCACAGCATGGAATATCCTCAGGTGAAAGGGAGGCCCAGGGATCAGCCAGACCAACTCCTGGCACCCCAAAATGCCTGAGAGCATTGTCCAGACACTCCCTGAATTTTGGCTGTGACCTCTTCAGCTCTCCCAACCCAAGAGCTGCTGGGCTGGAGGCTGGCAGCAGGGCCCCTCCCCACAAAGCCATCCTCAGGTCACACCAAACCTCACAGAGACACTTCTCACCTCAGCACCTCTTTCTGGACTCTCAGTTTGCTCTTTCACAGAATCTCAGAATCACAGAATCACAGAATTCACAGAAAACCAGAACTCACAGAATTCACAGAATTCCCAGAGTCCCCAGGCTGTCAGAGACCTCCAAGCCCATCGAGTCCAGCCCAGCCCCAGCCCCTCACCCAAACCCTGGCCCCCAGTGCCCCATCCAGGCTTTGTTAAACACCCCCAGGGATGGGGACTCCACCACCTCCCCGGGCAGAACATTCCAGAACTTTATCCCCTTTCTGTAAAACACTTTTCCTGCTCTCCAGCCTGTATTTCCCTGGGTGCAGGGGGAGGCTGTGAGCTCTGGTTGTGTCAGTGCTGCTGGAGACAGAGCCCAGCCCAGCTGAGCACAGGCACCTTCCAGGAGCTGTGAGAGGGATGGGGGCACCCCTGAGTCTCCTTTTCTGCAGGCTGAGCCCCCCCAGCTCCCTCAGGGGTTCCTCACAGGGTTTGTGTTCCCAGCCCCTCCCCAGCCTCGATGCCCCCTCTGGATGCCCTCAACCATCTCAATGTCCTCCCCAAACTGAGGCCCCTAAAACCCCCCAAAAAGGGCCAGAACCCCCCTTTGGCAGCGGCAGCCAGGTGTGCCAGGGGACAGCAGGGCACAAAGAGCGGGGACAGCTGGGAGCAGCACGTTTCTCACTGGGCTGGAGCATCACTGAGGAGAATCCACGTGCTGCTGGGGATGTTCATTAATCATCCAGCTAATTTGTTTTCACACAGGAGCGCTGACAGCAAACGAATGTTATTGTAGCAGCAGCGCTGCATAATCCCCACTATTATGGGTTTAGCAAACGACTGCTCTGTGTTGGCTGCTGCTTCTCTCCCCATCCAACTGCAACTGTAAATTGTAAATATATCTATTTTTATTCCCATCTGCTGAAAGGAACGGCCCCACCAGCTGTGGCCAGGGGGATGAAAGGATTGCTGCTGTCTGCTTCTTCCTCCTCCCTCTGGTCCTTATCTCAGGAACATGAGTTGAAACCTGGCCCAGAATTTACTGAGTGCTCAGAGAGGTTTTATGAGGCGATGCTTTCGCAGGCTGCTGTTGAGAATATACATATTTCTGTCCATGTGCACACGTGGATTATTGTGGCCGGGGTTATTTCTCCAGTAAATCTCTCTCCTATCTGTGCACAATGTGCACAGGCAGCATTCACACCAGAGAGGAAAATAATCCAGTGGTTAGGGTTAACTTGGGATTTGAGAGACCTGGGTTTAATTCTCCCCTCTGCCACAGCCTTCTTTTTAGCACACATTATATTTAATACACATTTATATGTTTATGTCTGTGTGTTCCATGGAAAGGGCTCAGAGGACATGGTCTGAGTTGTCCTGCAGAAGCAGACCTGAGCCCTCACTACTCCTGGTTTTTGGGGGGAATCCATGGTCAGCAAAGGGTTTGGATGAGCTTTGACCCTGGTGGAACAGGGACAGGCTTGGACACATCCTTCAAACCCCACCCAGCCCTTCCTTTCTGCCACCTTGGCTGGAATAGACCTTGGAACCATGGAATGGTTTGGGTTGGGAAAGGGCCTTAAATCTCAACTCCTTCCACTTCATTGGGAACACCTTCCATGATCCCAGGTTGCTCCAAGCCCTGCCCAACCTGGCCTTGGACACTTCCAGGGATGGAGCAGCCACTGCTCCCTCCCACATCCCACAGGGGTGGACACTCCAAAGGGAAGGGGGGACCCCAAACGATGGCCAAGCCTTTCCCAGGACCCTAAGTAAAGCCAAGGAATTCTTTTCCTCCCTCTCACTCTGCTCTTCTCCTGGATCCTTCTCAGAGCCAAAACTCACCAGACATTTTGTCAAAGTGGAGGTCAGGGAGCAAAACTGGGTCAAAATTCAACCCCACATGATTTTAAAGCCTAACTCCAGGAATGATTTTGAAACAGATGGGCACCTGGTCTTTCCCAACATGGCAACTCCCTGCTCTGTGTTATTTGCAGCAATTCACTCATAAAAATCCAGGGAGCCAGTAAAGAGAGGAGAGGAGAGGTTTCAGGTGTTTACTGGCTGTAAAATTATTAATACCAGCTTCAAACATGTGATTGCGGCATTATTGCTGATTGTACAGCATTAAAATAAAATCATAACAATAAAATATAAAAAAAAATTTAAAATGGAGAACCATTTGTTGCAAAAGCTTCAGGGTCGTGCACGTGGCCTTTAATGCATGGGGATTTGAAACCTTTTAAATTTACAACAGAATCCTGCAGAAGGGTTTGGGAGGGTTCATTTTAACCCCTGACCAAAGACCAAAATAAAAAAAGACCAAACCCCCAAATCCAGCTTAAGGAGGAGACACAGGACAGACCAAGCCATAAATGCTCTGGCACCCAGCTCTACCTGGGCACTAATTCTCCCTCCCTTACCTGTTCCCTCCTGCTTTTCGTGGTCTCTCCCCCAGCAGGAAGGCCGTGCCTGCCCTGATTTGCTCACTCATTCTGTTATTAGAGGAGATCCTGCCCTGCCCCACGGGGACCCATTTTTCTGTCCTCACTCTGGGATCCCCGTTCATCAACCCAAAACACCCAAACTCTGCCTCTTCCTTCCCCTGTTCTGCTGCTCAGACCCCGGCCCGGCCAAAAATGTGTCCGTGTGCTTTATGCATGAGGAGAGGTGACTACTGATGCTCGCAAATGTGCGGTCATTTTTTTCTGCCTGTCAGAAAACCAGCCCCTGGAATCACTGATGCCTCGTGAAATTACAGTCTAATGTAACCAGCCGGGGTATAAAGTAACCCATTTCTTTATTTTTTAAGAAAATTGTTCTCCTGGAGGTTGAAACCCAAAACCGAGACATGGATGAAGTTATTTTTGTCCCAAGTCAGGGGAAATTAATGAAATAGCACCTCCCATTCTGTTGACATTGGCCGAGGTTGCCAACGTCCTCAGCAATATTGGGGTTCCCGGGATGGGGAATGCTGTAATAACAGGAGGGATTGGGAATGTTATACTGGTGGGAATGTCCATGTCAGAGCCAACAAGAGGAGTTAAGCTCATGCTCAACTTGAAGCAAATAATCAGCTGGAGTCGATAGTTACAGGGCTGTGATAAAATATCTCCTTACAGGCCGGATCAAATGCAGTTAGGAAGAATCTGTGTCCTGAAATCCTGATTGAGACGTCAGAATCCATCAGCAAACATGGCCTGGAAAGAAGAATTCCTCAGCAGGCATCCAGGAGTGGATATTCCTATTTAAAATGCTGGGTTTTCTCTAATTGCCTTGATTGTTTTTAATAATGGTGACGTGTTCAGCACTGGTTTTTAGGAGCCGCTCTTCCCTTCCAGGGCCAGGGTGCAAACGCTGCTCAGTAAATTCCAATAATTTGTCTTGTGCTTTCAACTCCTCCACACAAGAGCCACGGGTTCCATCAAACTTGGCACTGCCACCTCCACGGGATGAATTTGGGAGGGAAGTGGCCCAGGGAGGCCAAAAATCCACAGGGAAATAAGGAACCCCTCGGTGAGAACACCACATATTGTTCTTGGCCGAACCAGGCATTATTCAGCATCTATTTTTGATAACAATCTCTGAAAATCCAGATTTTTTTTTTTTTGCACAGATATATTGGTTTACTGCAGTTCTCCACGGAGTTTGGCACCCTGCACTGCCAGCTCTGCACTGCAGCAAAAACTCCTTCCCAAATAATTTGTCCAGTCAACAATAATCGCTCTACAGATTAATAAAAGCGGCTTGAAAAGTTCAATATGGGAGCTAAAATTTGTTTTAACTCCGTGTGGTTTTGGAAGCTGGAATTGACATTCAATCTGGTTCCTGCTACAAAATGTCTTTGACTGTGTAAGTGTGTAATTATATGCCTCGATGTAATTAATTGGAGGACATTATTCTCTTCTCACGGAGAGAAGAGGGATTATGTGGAGTTTCATTTGGCTCCCAGAGACACACTTTCCTCAGAGTATTTCCAGTGTCATTTTTTTAAATTTAATCTCTGTTTATAGAAAACATACCTAATGAAGAGCCAGTTAAACAGGCATCAGAGGAGGAGGAGGAGGAGGAGGAGGAGGAGGAGGAGGAGGAGGAGGAGGAGGAGGAGGGGTAATTCCAGCCCAGTTTCCACTGGTGCTCCTGTGGAATAACCCCATCCATCATGGCAGGGTGGCTCCTCAGGGATGTGAGGATGGGGATGGGTGAGGAAGGAGCTGGAATGAACCCAGGCTCTTCCCCCATCCCAGTGTTCCCAGTGCCAGAGGGCTGGCAGGGATCCCGTGGAGGAGAAGGATGGGGTGCTCAGCAATCCCCCTGTGGGTTCAGTTTTTCTCTCCCTCTGGATCCTGTGTGGAACCAACCAGGGGGGCTGGACCTGAGCCTCATCCTGCTCCACAAACCCCCAAAGGATCCCGGTGGCAAGGAAAAGCTGCACTCACATTTGGGACAGGAAGAAAACCCAAAAGGACATTGCAGCATCGTGTGACTCCAGAGAGAGACCCCATCAACATCTCCCTTCTCATCCTCCCAAGAGAGAGACCCCATCAACATCTCCCTTCTCATCCTCCCAAGAGAGAGACCCCACAAACATTTCCCTTCTCATCCAGAGACACCACAAACATTTCCCTTCTTCTCTCCAGAGAGACCCCACAAACATCTCCTTTCTCATCCTCCCCAGAGAGAGACCCCATCAACATCTCCCTTCTCATCCTCCCAAGAGAGAGACCCCACAAACATTTCCCTTCTCATCCTCACAGAGACCCCATCAACATCTCCCTTCTCATCCTCCCAAGAGAGAGACCCCATCAACATCTCCCTTCTCATCCTCACAGAGAGAGACCCCACAAACATTTCCATTCTCATCCTCACAGAGACCCCACAAACATTTCCCTTCTCATCCTCACAGAGACCCCACAAACATTTCCCTTCTCATCCTCCCCGTACCACCAACACCAAACTGTCAGCAGGGTGTGAGACCCAAACCCTGCTCCATGAGGACCCTGTTGGGAGCAGAGCTGTGCCCGGGAGCCCCATCCCACCCTGGGGTGCCCCCTCTCCCCCCCAGCCCTTGCACAGCCTCCAAGCTCCCTCATGGAAACAACCCCATGGCTCATTTTCCACTGCGGCTCCGTGCCGGATTTCAGGATTTGCCTTTTCCTGACGTGTTGCCCGTCACGTTCTGAATATTGAGAGCTTTCCTTTGAAGAGTTACCTGAGGTGAAGCCTAATTGGGCTGGAGGAGGATGCCAGGGCTCGGGAACTCTGCCAGCACCACCGGGGGCTCCTGCACAGAGAGCAATCCCAGGCCTGGTCTCAGATCCAGGCTGTAAGGGGACACCCGAGATAAAACCTGGGAGAGAGCTGGGAGCACAACGGAGCCACTCCAGTGCAGGGAGAACGGTCAGCCTGCAGCAGAATATTTAATATTTAATGTTTAATGCATATCAAATGTCAGAGTGCAACAAAGGAGAGGTTTCACGGCTCCTCAGCCCAACCCTGGAAGAGTTTCCAGGCTCTGGCTGGATTTGGGAATCCAGTAGCGGCTACCAACATTATCCCTTAATGCTTCAATAAAAATATTCTGTTTATTCTGCCTCATTCTGGCACTGCAGGCTGGGTTCTGCCACCCAAAACTGCCCCAAGCACGTCCCAGGGGGTGTGGGGCTGATCTCAGTTTGCTTTGCTGCCCTCAGGGACTTCACTGGCACGGCTGGGAAGGGCTCGGAGCTCCAGATTATCCATGAATTTAACAACACAACACCCTTCCCTTGTATTTAACAACACATCCATGAATTTAACAACACAACACCTTTCCCTTGTATCTAACAATGCCATGTCCATGAATTTAACAACACAACACCCTTCCCTTGTATTTAACAACACATCCATGAATTTAACAACACAACACCTTTCCCTTGTATCTAACAATGCCACGTCCATGTCTTTAACAACACAACACCCTTCCCTTGTATCTAACAATGCCATGTCCATGAATTTAACAACACAACACCCTTCCCTTGTATTTAACAACACAACACCCTTCCCTTGTATTTAACACCACCACATCCATGAATTTAACAATAATGGACTGGAAACAGCAGGGCTGAGCTGGGGTTGGTGTCACCACATCAATTCCCATTTTTCCATCAATTCCCAATCCCCATCCATTCCCACTTGTTTTCCCTTCAGTTCCCACCTGCTTTCATCACTTCCTGGCTGGGCTGATAATGATTAAAATGTCAGGTCCAAAGTCTTGGCTCTTCCCAGTAGATCCAATTAAGTGCTGGTGGAGAAGTCTCTTTATTTTCCTTCCTGCCTATCAAGGCAGCTGCGATGGGTGTTTATTAACAGAAACACAAGGGAGGGACAGGGCTCAAATGCCATCACAATTCCCTGTCTGGACATCAGGAACTCATGCAAGACAGAATCACCAATGGCAAAACCAGTGAAAGGTGTCTGCCTTGGCACTGCAGGGCACAAAGTGCAGCTAAACATCCCCATCCAGTGATTTTCAGGAGGTGTTTTAAAAAGAACCATTTTATCAGGACGACAAGGAGATGGCTGGGGGGGAAAAAATGAAATTGAGAACAAGACATTGAAACGGAGCCTGAAAAGGAAAAGAGAAATAAAACATCCAAACGAGTTTGATTTTCTCTCTCACGACTTCTTTTCACTTCAAGCAAGCCCTGGAGAACATTTTGATGTGGTCTGTGGGATTGTTCCCTCAGAGATGATTAAAAACAAACTCCCTCAGCCATCAGGGCTGGTGATACCATCGTGTTTTTCCATCCAGTTTGATCAGCCCAAACGATGACTAACCTGGGAAGCAGCGCCAGGGTGACCAACCCTCTCCCAAGGAACTTTTTCCTGAGCAGAGGTGGCAAAGGCTCCTCCAGCAAACTCTGAGCTCCCATGGTTGAGTGTCCAGCAAACCATGCACGTGTGCACTCACACAAAAAACTAAAGAACCCAAACCCTTCATTTACCATTTCTCCACAATCAGATGGTTTGGAGATTAGGAGAGAAGGAAAAGGGGGAGAGGAGGGGGAAAAATCACATGGGAGGGATGAAAAAAACAAAGCCACGTTTTCTATCTCATCCTCCTTTTTTTTTTGGGTTGAATTGGGTTTTTTTTTTTCTTTTTGCTGTTTCCAGCCCTGTGTTGTGACTTTGACAAATGATGATGCAGGGAGGAGATGGATGGGGGGTCTTGGAGCATTAACACATTATCAGGAGCAAAACAGAGCCCTCGGCCCTCCTCTCTGGGGAGCCATTGGAAACTTTTTGGGAAGTGATCTATGGGCCCTGGGCCATGCCAGGGAATGCTGTGGGGCTGCCCTGGATGGGCTCTGGGACAGTGCCCAGCGAGGAGACACCGAGCAGGGGATGAGGAATGGCTCTGAAAGCCCCTCCTGGAAAGGAAAGAGGAACCCCCTGCTCTCGGGGGAGCTGAGTGTTGAATGATTTAATGGCTGCCTTTAGGAAGTGCCTTTTGCTTTATTGCTGCCTTTCTTTTCTTCCTTTTTTTTTCTTTATTCCTTTTTTTTCTTCTTTTTTTTTTTTTTTAATTTAAGAAATGGCTCTTCCCTGGTTTTCCCCTCACCATCCCAGCAAAGCCACAGCTTGGGCTCATCCTCCTTGCAAGGATTCCCAAGCTGCTCCCAATCAAATCATCCTGACTGATCAGGATGTTCTGAACTGATCATTCGTTTAAAAATAAGCAACAAAAAAAAATTTAAATTAGTAATAAAAATTAAATTAAATTTAATTCGTGTTTGCTACAATTTCTGAGCCCCCTACAAAGGATTTCCAGTGCTGCCAGCTCCATCCTGGATTCTTCTTGCTCAAGAGCAGGGCTGCAGCTCACAGAGGGTCTGACTGACCAGGATGTTCTGAACTGATCATCTGTTTAAAAATAAACAACAAAAAAATAAATTTAAATTGGTATTTAAAAAAAAAAACCACCCTGAATTAAATTTATTTGTGTTTGCTACAATTTCTGAGCTCCCTACAGAGGGTTTCCAGTGCTGCCAGCTCCATCCTGGATCCCTCTTGCTCAAGAGCAGGGCTGCAGCTCCCAGAGGTCTGACTGACCAGGATGTACTGAACTGATCATCTGTTAAAAAATAAACAACAAAAAAATTAAATTTAAATTAATATTTTTTTAAAAAAGCCCTGAATTAAATTTATTCCTGCTTGCTACAATTTCTGAGCTCCCTGCAGAGGGTTTCCAGTGCTGCCAGCTCCATCCTGGATCCCTCTTGCTCAAGAGCAGGGCTGCAGCTCCCAGGATTAAACTGCTCACATTTTCCACAGAGGTGTCAGAGATCTCATGGAAAACTGGTGGGATTCTCAGAGCTACTGGAGGCATCAGCCCAATGCTCTTTATCCCCTTTCCCTGCCAAAACTCCTTCAAAACCCTTCCCATTCCCTGCCCAGGGAACTGTGAAAAACTCCATTTGCACCGAGCTGAGTTGCTGATGATTTGTTTTCCTCCTAGAATCAAATTCTGGGTTTTTTAACACTTCCCTAAAATTAAAATTATCCTAAATTTGTGGGGTGAATATCAGCATTCCAGTCACATTTCCTTTTATTCTCCAACCTGCTTTGATGTCCAAGAAGATCACAGAGGATCTGGAAGTTTGTGTTTGAATTCTGGTTCATCTCCTGCTGAAACCCCAAGGCCTTGTTTCAATTTTCAGAATTTTTTGATCTGAATTCCCAAGGAAGAATTAAGTTTTCAGAATTATTTCGCTTCAAACAGCCAAAGCAGAGACAATTTGCAATTCCAGAAGAATTTTAGACTTTTTTTTTTTCAGGAATTTGTGTATCTTTTCTAGAGCCACATAAGCTTTAGAAGGCACAACAGTCTCACAGAAATTATTGAGAAACTTTGGGGAAGCAATGAGAGAAATACACATAAAAACTTTTTACAGACAGGAGAAACTGGAGGAATTCTATTTTGAGCCCCTAAAAATCAGATTGATTGAACTGGTCTCACTGGAAACTCCATTTTTTGGGCTAAATATTGGTAACATAGGTGCCATAAATGAAGAATTGAGCCATTAATTCCTTACCTACAGTGGTCTGGATATTCTGTACGTCCTGGAATGTCACCATTTATTTGGAGATCTGAGTAAATAAGTAAAAAAAGCCAACAAAAAATGGAATCAGCAGAAAATAATCAAAGTTTCGAGGGGTAAACTTAACACAAGAGGGTCCTTTCTCACTCTGAAATCTGCTGCACATCCATGTTTTGACCAGAAATGCCCCTGAAGGAAGGAAAAAAAAACCCCTCAACCACCCTCATTTCATACACAAACCACCCAAATTAAACACATTTTATAAACAATGAGATTTCAGGGCTCCCCTGGAAGATTTGAAGGTGCCCAGAGATAAAGAAAACATTTTGGAGGCAATGACTTGGATCTTTTCAGCACCATTTCCAGCGTGGCGTGGCAGGATGATGGATGAGCCTCCTGACAAACCGGGGAATTCTGACAGATGTTGGATGCTCGGAGCCTTTGTGCACTTGAAAGGGAGCCCTGCTCTTCCAGTGCTCCGTGGAGTCTGGGAATTCAGTTATCTGGAGGACAGCAGATTTCTGGAAAGATCATCAGAGCACCCAGCAATCCCTGCTCTCCAGGTTTTTATTATGCGAAAGGCAGGAGGGGTGGCGGGAGAGAAATCAGGGATTTCAAGCTGGATGTTTAAAAAAATGGATGTTAGGGATGATGGGACGACAGCAGTGTGGTCCTCCTTCTCCAGGCATCTTCTTTCAGGAGCCTTTTATTACCTTTTAAATTTATTTTTGCAACCTGTTCACTGCTGACATCTGACAGCGTGGTGGTGGCGTTCCCTGCGTGGTTATTCTGAATTATCCAACACAGGGCCAACAGAAAACAGGGGGGTTTGGATTGAACCCCCAGCGAGGTGCAAACCTCATCTCCAGGAACCACTAAGAATTCCAGTTTCACCCATTTCCCAGGTTTGGGAGCAGCCTCAGCATCCCAGGAGCAGCTCAGGGGAATTTTTTCCAGGTTTTCCCCTCCTTTCCTTCCCTTGGTATTGAGATAACCTTTGCTGGTGGGTTCGTGGCTTTGCAGAAACCCACGGGGCAGAATCAGCCCCAGTATTTGATCATGGATAGGGGGAGAAAAAGAGGGAAGAAAAAGGGCATTTTGCCCAAATAATGCTGCTCAGTGTTGCCTCCGGGCCGTGCCGCTGCCCTTTCCCCACCGGACAAAAACAGAGCCGTGTTTGGAGAGAGCCCCGCTCTAATTGTGGGCAGTTCTATGGAGGGGAAAAATAATGTGGTTTGTCATCAATCTCCCGGTGTGGCACACAAGGGCTGACTTGTTGAAATTTTGTAGGCTGTATTTAGAGAGAAAACAGAGGCCTGGTGCTGTGCAGGGCCCTATCAGGCCCCAGGTCTGGAGCAATCCTATCGGAGCAGAAGGGGAGGCTTGGATCAAAACCCTGCAGGATCAGCTAATCCAGGAGGGAATGAAAACTGCTCTGCTCCTGTGAGCAAGATCAAAACCCGGACAATTTAATTATTGGGGAGTTATTTGTGGGTAGAGACACAGGCTGGTTGGAGGCAGGAGCTGCCAGATGGAAATCACTCACGTTGCTGCTCTACACAGGGAAAGGGAGGAAGGATGGATGGGGCAGCCTTGGGAAATGCAGGGAGGAGGAAAACAGGGTGAGGGGATGAGGCAAAGGCACTGAAAGGGGTCGGTGCCATGGTGAATTTCTGCCTTTTCCTTTTTTATGCCTCTTATATATTCACAGAATGTATGTATACACCTCAACACACCACTGATGGCCTCCTCCCCTCTGCTCCTCCCTCACTACAGTTTCTTGGTTAGGATTGTTTTTCAGACTTAGCATTCTTGAAGTGAAATATCCTAACATAATCCTAATATTCCATTGAGCCAGAAAACCAAATATCCTAAAAGCCTCACAAGTAAAAGCCAAAAAAAAAACCTTACACTGTCTTAAAAAACCAAACCCCCTCTAGAGCTTAAATAAATAAATAAATAAATCCATCTTTTTAAAAATACTTTAAGATCAAGAGATATCACCCAATTCATTTAAACCTTATCACACTATTCATTTCAACCTATCCTTGGTCAAATATGCTCATTTGCAAAGTCTATAAAATGATGTATGCAACATAACCATAAACACACATTTCAATATATCCCACCTGAACAAATTATTGCACCATAAAAATCCTTATTCAATACTGAAATAAGAAACCTTTGTCCCTTAACTGTGTCTAAATCCTTATTCAACACTGAATTAAAAATCCTTTGTCCCTTAGCTGTGTCCAACTCTTCATTTTAAGACCAAGGAAAAGGCACCAGGGTGACACAGAAACCACCCAGAGAACCTGGAATTATTGTTGTCATCCTGCTGCCAGTAGATCCCAAAAACTCCAGATATTCTTCACTTCTAGGGAATGGGTGAGTTTTCCACAAGAGGAGAGCAAAGGGAAGGGAGAAAAGAGGGACAGAAGCAGAAATCTGGGATAAGTCCCACTGAAATCCTCCCAGAGCAGGCAGTGACACGGCCATTTATAAAAGCACATTTTGGTTATCTTGTACCCAGCTTTCATCGAGGCTCTGCCCCGTGTTTTCACTGGCCTGCAGAAAAAACCTGGTGAGAAGATGGATGGGATCTGAATTCAGAGTGTGAAATGAACCAGGAGGGCCAGGCTGGAGCTCTGGGAGGGCTGCACTGCTGGAAACCCTTCATTTGGGAGCACCACTGATGGCCTCCTGCCTCCTGCTCCTCCCTCCCCACACTTCCTGGGTTTGGGATTGGTTTTCAGGCTGATGTTGGATGTGGAAGCCCTCACATGGGCACAGAAGATCCTACAGCATCCAGAGCCCAGAGCTGTCCCATCCCCCTGCGCTGAGAAAGCCCAGACACAGGGCAGGGGCTGGCTTGGGCTCCTGTAAGAATCAGGCAATCCCTCTGTGGCTGCAGGATCCATTCCCAATCCATGGAGAAACAGCTCAGGAGGAAGAGCCATGCCTGGAGCAGGGAGTGGTGTCATCACCCTTCACCAAAAGGGGAAGAATTCCCAGCTTTTCCTCCAAAACACGAATATCCCAGCCTGGCTTGCCTGGAGCCAGCTCTCCTTGCAGCCCATGCTGGGTAATTTCCTTTTATTTATGGGGTTGGGCTGTTTGTCTCTGTCCCCACACACACCCAGGATGGTTCTGGCAGGCCGGGTCACGAGAGATGAGTCTGGACTCCAGGGTTTGTTGGTCTTCAGAATTCTTTATTATATCTTATCTACAAAGTCCCTTCTCTGCCCGACCTGGATCTGACCAGCAGGGCAGCCAAAGGCACTCTGACCACATCTTTTATAACAAAAACTACAGATATCAGATTTACCTTTTATCCCCAATACCTGTCACCCTCGTCACCAAGGGCACCTTCACCACAGGCCAATCCCCAAGTGCCAACACCACAGCAGCAGATGGATGGCAAGGAGAAGAAGGAAGAGCCCTGTGACACGCCCTGACTGCTCCATCTTGTCCCCACAACCCCCCTGTACCCAAACCCCAAAATCTGGGATTTACCCTATAATTGTGTTTTCCCTTCACCATTCCCACCCCAGTGATTCCCACAGGTTCCATCTCCTCACACATCAGTGGCACATCCCTGATGGATCAAAATCCATCCACCAAGTGCTTCTGGCAACATTCCAAGGCTCCCGAGCCCCCCAAGGGTTCTCTGGGTGCTCTGGACATCAGGAGGGATGGGCTGAGTTCCCACATTTATTCTGCAGAATCGGAAACACCAGGAGAGGTAAAACCCTCCCCGTGCAGTCCTATAACACACAAATGCTTCAAAATTCGAGATTTCCTTCTTTTAAAGAGTCCTATGACACACAAATGCTTCAAAATTCGAGATTTTCTTCTTTTAAAGAGTCCTATGACACAGAAATGCTTCAAAATTTGAGATTTTCTTCTTTTAAAGAGTCCTATGACACGGAAATGCTTCAAAATTTGAGATTTTCTTCTTTTAAAGAGTCCTATGACACAGAAATGCTTCAAAATTCGAGATTTCCTTCTTTTAAAGAGTCCTATGACACAGAAATGCTTCAAAATTTGAGATTTTCTTCTTTTAAAGAGTCCTATGACACGGAAATGCTTCAAAATTCAGGGATTTTTTTTCATTCTAAAGAGTCCTATCTTCATCTCAGGGAAAATAAAAATAAAAAGCAATTTCAAAGCAAATCTGGAATGATTTTTATCATCCTACAGTGAGCAGGATTCAAATTAGGGGAGCATCAAGTTCAATGTATTCCTCACTTGTAGGGAATGTGTGAGTTTTCCAGCAGGGAAGGGAGAAAAAAGGGAGAGAGGCAAAAAACTGGAATAACTCACACTAAATATCTGCCTAAAACAGCCAGAATGGGAAATATAAAGATATCTAAAATATAAAAAGATAAAAATATTGAATGGCATCATCAAATACTCCCTCTGTAAAGCAGTTTTTGGAGGATCATGAAGGACTGGAGATCTTCACTCTTAATTCCAGCTCTCCCTTTTTCCTGCTGCCATCCCTGTCAGGAGCACTTGAACACAAAATGAGGATTTTTCAGCTCAGGATGAAAACAGCAGGCACAGGACAACAGCAGGCTCAATTATTTTTCACTCCATTTAAGATTTTTTTTTTCCTCTCGGCTTCTGTCTCCCTCTCTCTGTTCTTCCCATAAATAGCTACATAAATATACATATACTATATAAATATATGTATTTATATATGTTATATAAATACATATTTATATATTTATATGTAATGATATGAATATATACTATGTATATATAATATATAAATATACGATGGAAATTTAGAAATAGAAATAGAAATAGAGATAGAAATAGAAATAGAAAGGGATAAAATATATTTAATATAAGATATGATAAGATAGAATAAAAAATAAAAATATATAAAGATATAAATATATAAATATAAAACTATATAAATATAGAAGATAGTAAATATAAAATATAAATATATAAATGTACTTGTATAATATAATAATATAAATATATAAATATAGAATATATATATAAATATACTCTGTAAAATATAAATAAATAAATTAATATAAGCTCATAAATATAAATATAAATATAAATATAAGTATAAGTATAAATATAAATATAGATATAAATGATAAATATATATAGATATAGATATAAATATAAATATATTGTTATATAAATATATAAATATAACTATGTAAATATACTTACATAAATATATAATATAAATATATAAATAAATATATAAATATAACTATGTAAATATATAAATATAAATAAAAATAAATACATATATAAATGTATAAAAATAAATAGATACAATATATAAGTACAAGTTCTGCAATGCCTGTGCACCCCTATTCTCCTTTTCCAGAGCTTTTGAGCCCGGAGGAGCTGAGCCCCTCCTGGTCCATTGCAGCCCCAGGGCTCTGGGGATGGATTCCAGCCCCAGTCCCCCAAGCCTTGTTCCCTCAGCCAAGGCAATGATTGCATTATTATTCCTTCTTCTGTCTTCGAGGGCTGATGAGATCATTTATTGTTTTTAAGGGTTAACAGAGCCCTGTCAGGGCCTTGCTGCAGGATCAGTAACAGCTCCCAGCTCCACGATGCTAAATCAGAGCACACTTTCCTGAAGAAAAGAAAAAGGGGCAAAAAAAGCAAATTTAGCGTGGAGAGAGCAGGGGCAGTTCAGTCTGGTTTAAAGGAAGGGAGGGAGGGAGCCAGGGGGGAACAGGGACTAACTCTGGAGAGAAAATAACAAACTTTAAGTCCTGAGCTCTTTCCTCTATATTGAAAAGGCAGTTTGGAAAGGAAATTAGTAAAAACAAACAGAAGGTGCCAAGGTTTCTTTATCATACCTGGAGTAGGATATGCTGAATTCCACAAGGCCTCGAGCTGGCGCCTGGTGCTGCCTCGGAAAAAATGGTACCCAGGGCTCCATAAAATGATCTATTGGGACATCAAAGCCGTGGCAGCCCCGTGTGGCACAGGATGTGCTCAATTAATT
>NC_066331.1:1442965-1643385 GCF_022539315.1 Serinus canaria | reverse complement strand
ATGTGATTTTTAAATGACAGGGCTTGGGGAAAGTAAAAATAATATAAAAAAGGGCAAGGGAAAAAAAAAAAAAAAAAAGAGAGAGAAAGAAAAAGAGCACGCTGGAAAAAAAAAAGGTTTTTAAAGAAAATAATATTAGGGGGAAAATGGGAGAAGTAAAGTGAAAGGCCTTGTTGTCTGTCTGCCAAACAGCAGCAGCAGATAAGGGCTGGGGTTGCCGTGGAAACTCAGGCCCGGAGGAGACAGAATCCAATTTCAGAAACCACAAAATCAACATAAACGTGTGCAAAAATAAAAAGGTTTGTTTGGCAAGTCATGAGGAGAAGGCTCCCAATGTATGAGGGAGATGAACCGGGGTGACCTCGGCCAGCCCCGAGCCCCCAGGGTGACAATTCCCACGTGGCTGTGGCACCTCTGCCAGGAGCAGGGACAGAACCAACTCCTGCCAGCCACTGCCACCCTGCTCTGGCACATCCAGCCCTGTCCCTCTGCCCTGGACAAGGAGCAGGGAGGAGGAGCAATGTTCATTAGAGCACTGGGAGTGATCTCATCTTAAACCTGCAAAGAGGATTCAGAGCTGATGATTTTGATGCTTTTAATTTGGTTTTCACCCAGGAATTGCCCACTAACAATGTACAAAATCAATATATATGAAAAGAATTCCTCTTTATTTTGCCCTCAATGTGGCCAGGGAAAGAGCTCAAACCATTTTCAAGTTAGGAAGATTTGGCACTTAAAACTTTTGCAGTTTTCCTGGGATAAAATGTTACAGTGGCTATCACAATGTAAAATTTACATCACTGCCAGGAGCAGGGACATGAGCAATTCCTGACACCCTGCTCTGGAATATCCAGCCCCCACCTCCCTCTCCCTTTGCCTGGGGAAAGAGAATTTCTCCTTCTCTCCTGCTCATTTCCACCAGGATGGGCCTCAAGTCCCCAAAAAGGAGCTCTTAACTCACAAAAAGACACCAAAAATCAGTGCCAGCCCCTGTGCCAATCTCCAGAGGCCTGAAAATGGAATTTCTCCTTTTCTCCTGTACATTTCCACCAGGATGGGACTCAAGTCCCCAAAATTGAGCTCCTAACCCGCAGGCAGACACCAAAAATCAGTGCCAGACTTCCACCAAGCTCCAGAGACCTGGAAAATTGAATTTCTCCTTTTCTCCTGTTCATTTCCACCAGGATGGGCCTCAAGTCCCCAAAACTGAGCTCTTAACTCACAGGCAGACACCAAAAATCAGTGCCAGCCCCTAAACTGAGATCCAGAAGCTGGGAATGAGAATTTCTCCTTCTCTCCTGCTCATTTCCACCAGACCAAACACAAGGAGGGCCCATCCTTTAAGGGGCAGCAATGTTTAATATTTGACCTTGGGTACAGAACGCTCTCCACACCACCAGAATCATTTCACCCAGCTCTGGGGGGAGCTCTGCAAAGCTGCTGGGTGATGATGGAGTGTGGGAACTCAGCCCATCCCTCCTGATGTCCAGAGCTACCCAGAGAACCCTTGGGGGGCTCGGGAGCCTTGGAATGTTGCCAGAAGCACTTGGTGGATGGATTTTGATCCATCAGGGATGTGCCACTGATGTGTGAGGAGATGGAACCTGTGGGAATCACTGGGGTGGGAATGGTGAAGGGAAGACACAATTATAGGGTGAATCCCAGATTTTGGGGTTTGGTACAGGGGGGTTGTGGAGACAAGATGGAGCAGTCAGGGCGTGTCACAAGGCTCTTCTTTCTTCTCCTTGTCATCCATCTGCTACTGTGGTGTTGGCACTTGGGGATTGGTCTGGGGTGAGGGTGCATGTGGCAGTGAGGGTGACAGGTATTGGGAATGAAAGGCAAATATGATATACGTAGTTTTTACTATAAAAGATGTGGCCAGAGTGCCTTTGGCTGCCCTGCTGGTCAGATCCCAGTCGGGCAGAGAAGGGACTTTGTAGATAAGATATAATAAAGAATTCTGAAGACCAACAAACCCTGGAGTCCAGACTCATCTTCCGTGACCCGGCCTGCCAGAACCATCCTGGGTGTGTGTGGGAGCAGAGACAAACAGCCCAACCCCATAATGGAGTTCAGCCTCTCCAGGCTGGGACTGTTTGGGAAGTCCCACCCTCCATCTGGGATGGTTCCAAACCTTCTCCAGCCTGGAAATCCTGGGGTTTGCAAGAATGGTTCCACCAAAGAAATGAAAATCCGACACCTGAGGTCAGGTCTTGGGAGGGAGGGGATGCTCCTGAGGACAAGCAGGGATGTCACAGCATGGAAAAGTTCTATTTCTGAAAAAAAAAAAATTAAAAATTAAAAAAAATGCACATAAAAACTTTTTACAGACATGAGAAACTGGAGGAATTCTATTTTGAGCCCCTAAAAATCAGATTGATTGAACTGGTCTCACTGGAAACTCCATTTTTTGGGCTAAATATTGGTAACATAGGTGCCATAAATGAAGAATTGAGCCATTAATTCCTTACCTACAGTGGTCTGGATATTCTGTATGTCCTGGAATGTCACCATTTATTTGGAGATCTGAGTAAATAAGTTAAAAAAGCCAACAAAAAATGGAATCAGCAGAAAATAATTACAGTTTTGAGGGATAAACTTAACACAAGAGGGTCCTTTCTCACTCTGAAATCTGCTGCACATCCATGTTTTGACCAGAAATGCCCCTGAAGGAAGGGAAAAAAACCCCTCAACCACCCTCATTTCATACACAAACCACCCAAATTAAACACATTTTATAAACAATGAGATTTCAGGGCTCCCCTGGAAGAGTTGAAGGTGCCCAGAGATAAAGAAAACATTTTGGAGGCAATGACTTGGATCTTTTCAGCACCATTTCTGCAGAGCCATGGAAAAGGACATAAAGAGCAAAAAATATAGAGCTGAAATGTAAATAGGTTTTATAAAACGTGGCTCTGGGTTTGTCCATGCCCCACAAAAGGGCTTGAAATATCTGGATCTATTGTAAAGGATTTTTTATCACTTTTTAAGTGCTTTAGCAGTCTATCTAGGGCAGCTCGGTGCTGGGAGCAGCAGGGCTGGGTTTGAAGTGATGGATATTTGGGAATGGAGCTATAAATCCTTCCAGGCTCACCATCCACTTCCTCCTGCAAAGGGGAGATGGCAAATGGAAATTTACAGCTGGGAGGAATGGTGGTTGATGCAGCAAAGATGGAACTGCTCCTCTGCAGGGGGATTCTCCTCACTGGCCTCAAACCAGAGGGGAAAGATCCACAGAAAGGTTTTTGGAGAGGATGCACTGCTCCAGAGGGGTGAGCACCTTCAAAATGCTGCTTGGGGCACACCAGAGCTTCAAATTCACTCAATGAAACAAAGAATTTGTTAAACAGGGCAAACTTTAGGGGGAGAAATGGAAATGATGGGGCATTTCTGAGCCTGAAGTGGTGCCTGGACTGCAGCAATGCCAAGGTCTGGGTTTGGTGGGATCAGGGTGAATCCAAAGCCATTCCAGGTCAGTCCATTCCTGCTGCTCCCCTTTTCCTGGGAGCGCTCACCAACAGCCCTGGGGCTCTGATGGGAGGGAAGAGGCAAAATGCAGAATTACCAGGGCACTGAGAGCAGCTCTGGGCTTCCCCCAGCCCAGAAACACCCCCTGGGCCATCGGGGTGCCAGCCCTGAGGATGGCTGCAGGTCCCAAACCCTGTCCTGGTCACCACTCCAGCGCTTCCCGAGGTGTCTCCTCACTGCTTTCCTGCACCAGATGATAACAGTGCAATCAATTCTCCTGAAATGGAATAACAGAGCCTCCTCAAACCACAACACTGAGAGCAGGGCTTGTTTTCCAAACGAAAATTAAGGAGCCCACGCTGTGATTTATTCTCTCTTGCTGCCCCTGCAAGGCAGAGCTCATTTTTCCATTAAAACTCAGCTGCTCTCCGAGCACAAGGAAGGAAAACTCCTGCAAACAGCACATTTGTTAGGGCTGCTGGAGCTGGAATAACCCCAAGCTGCACCTTTTTCTGTTCCATCCATCTCCCAGGGCTGGGCTGCCTCGTTAGGGGGATTTCTCAGGAACTGAACAGCCAGCAGAGGTGCTCAGCCCTCCCTGACTCTGGTTTGGGGACGGAGCTGGGGCTGCTGGGGACATTTCCTGCCCCCTGTCTCACCCAGAGCAGCTCTAAGCTGAAAACCAGGCAGTGGAACCAGCTCTGGTCTTGGTGAGGTTGGTTTAGCAAGACAAAATCAATTAATGTCTGAGACCTCACAGCTTCCTGGAGGCAAATTGTTCCAATTAGCAGCACCTGAGAGAAAATTAGGAGCAATTAAAAGGAGCAGCTGGGATTTCACTGAGCTGCTCTTGTCACTGTCAGCTCTGTCCCTTTTCAGGCTCCTTAAAAAGGTATTTTTCCCATTACATTTTTCTTTAGGGTGGCATTTTTTTGTTTTAAATAGTTCCAAGCACACTTTGTACATTGGGAAGTATTTCCTGGAGTGGAGATGGGTGAGGGATGGGAGTGTTTTATCCTGACTGGGGCTCAGTAAAACCTCAGCAGGGGCTGTTGCTGGTAGGAATTCCAAGAGCTGATTTGCCTGAGAAGGCTCTGGAAAATCCAGAGCTCTGTCCACAGCTTTGGCCTTCCTGTAATGCCCTCCTCAGAAAAACAAGGAAAAATCCATTTTCTCTCCATCATCCCCCCTGAAACAAAGCAGCAGGGCTGGTTTGATTGGGGAAAAAGCAAACAAACAAACCCACAAACCACACCTGAGTCCAGAGGAGGTTCGGTCGAGGATCTTTGGAAGAGGAATTCATCCCACTTCGCTCCAGCTCTCACACAGAACTCGGGAATTTCGGTTTTGATTCCTCAGCATCACAGAGGAAACAGGAACCCCAGGTTATGATATTCCCTTAGAGACTCTGCCACCCTTAACTCGTTCCAAATAAAAGATTATTCCACTCTCCATGGCCTGGCACTGCCAAATCCAACCTTCCCCATCCGACCTTTCCTTCCTGGCACCAGCCACTCTGCTCCAGGCCTTCTCCCACCTGCATTCCCAAATCTTTTGGCTGTTCTGGCTATTCCCCATCCCCCTCAGCCTCATCCCAGTGCTTTGGCTGCTGGGGTTCCTGCTGGAAGGGTTCCTGGGCAGAGGGAGCTGGGATCAGCCCCAGGAGTGGGGAGGAACAAAGGCTTTTCTTGGATTTTGCCCCTGGATTGATCCAGCTCAGCTCTTCACCCGGTCCCCAGCACTGATCCAAATCCCTTGGTAAAAATGGAGGCAAATCCCACCAGCAGCAAAGCTGAGCTCAAATGTCCACAGTGAGGGGTTTGTGGTGAGAGAGGCGTTTGCAGCCAGGCCAAATCACTGCCCAAATCCATCCTGCTGGGGACAGGGCAGAGAGGATTGGTGGAGATCACGGAATCACGGAATTATTAATGTTGGAAAAGAACTTGGGGATCATCCAGTCTAACCAGCACCCCCGTGGTCACCACTAATCACCTCCACAGGGTTTTGGGCACTGCTGGGGATGGTGACTCCACCACCTCCCTGGGAGCCCATTCCAAACCTGGCAATCCGTTTGGTGAAGAGATTCTGGGAGATGGGGCTGGGTAACAGGCAGTGGAGAGGGGATGGGGATCCCTGCCTGGAACCACAGCAGGAACACATTCCTGTGTGCAGGAAAGTGGGAGGTGGGCAAGACCCCTGCCCAGGGAAGTGAGAAGGGGAGAGCAGGCTGCAGTTCCCAGCAGGAGTGAGGAGAAGGCAGGGAGAACCCAAGCCACGAATTTCTGGGAGCCAGGACTGCGTTTGTTGTTGGACATTCCAAAGGTGAAGAGCGTGCCCGGTGAAACAGCAGCGCTTGGACTGGGAGGAACCACCCAAGGCAAAAAAAGCAAATTAAAAACAAGGCTCACACCCACCAGTCTGCCACGAGAGGAGAGGAGAGGAGAGGAGAGGCGGAGATGGTAGGGATTTACTGTGATGGTGCATTGATGACGAGAGAGGCAAATGAGGACGAAGTATCCCTTAAGAGGAAGGAGAGGAGAGGATTTCTTGATGGACGAGGGAGAGCGCACATGAGGAGAGGATCCGACGGAGAGGAGACCGAAGCAGTATGTCAAGAGCGAGGTACGGAATGAGCGTTTTTTTTGAGGACTCCGATCAGTGGAATCCGAGGATTTGAGTTGGGATCGAGGAGAGATGACCTGAGTATGGGAGGACGAGGAGAGGCATCGATGATCCTTGAGGCAGATGGAGAGGAGAGGAGAGGAGAGGGAGGTGAGTTGATCCCTCTACGCAGCGGAGATGGATGCCTGTAGGGAGGAGGCGGAGGAACCCTCGGAGGGAGGAGAGATGAGGAGGGCGTTAATATGAGACCTTCTGATGGAGAGGATCTGAGCCGGGCGCAGAGTGAGAGGAGTCTTGGCCTGACTAGACCGAGGGGATGTGTACGTTTAGGATTTGGCAGGAGTTTGAGCGAGAGTTGAGCGAGGTATCCCTATCCGCGAGGAGCTGCCGGAGAGGAGAGCGAGTAGGAGAGAGGGACCCGAGCATGCAGACGGAGATCGGAGGACGAGGTTATGTAGGACCGCCATGGCAATTTCGTGAGGTGAGCGCGGCGCCATGTCTTCTTGCTGATGGAGAGAGGAGATGAGGATGAGTGGATGGTGGACCTCGGACTTGACGCAAGACATAGAACGGACCCTGAGACGAGGACGCGCAGTCAGAGAGGAGAGGAGAGGGAGGAGAGGAGAGCGAGAGGACACCGAGTACAGATGGGGAGGAGGAGGGATGAGGAGCCGCGAGGAGACGGAGAGGAGGAGGAAGGAGAGGAGAGGAGAGGAGAGGACCCTGAGGAGAGGAGAGGCAGACGAAGAGGAGAGGAGAGGAGCGGAGGGAGAGGAGATGGAGAGGAGAGGAGGGAGGAGAGGAGTGAGGAGGGAGAGGAGAGGAGAGGAGAGGAGAGGAGAGGGAGAGAGACAGAGGAGAGGGAGGAGGAGAGAGAGGATGAGGAGAGGAGAGGAGAGGAGAGGAGAGGAGCTCGTTCCAGCCCTAATAATTCTGATGATTCATCGCTCCGAATTACCCGAGCGACGGGGGGAAATTTGCAGACTTCGTCTCTTTTTATACAATACGACGGGTTTCTCTCTTGCCCTCCGCCATCCATCCACCTTTTCCTTGTTCTCGGTTTATTTCATTCCGCGCTTTCGCCCCTTTCCCTCTCACTCCCCGCTTTCTTATCCTTCCCTCTTTCTTCTTACTCCACGACGTCAACCTTTCTCGCTCCCTCACCTTTTTTCTTCCCATGCTATTCCTTACATCTCTCCATACTACCCCTTCCTCCCTTCTTCCTCTTCCTCCCATCTTCTTCTCGACTTCTACAACGTTCCTCCTTTTCCTCTTGCATTTCCCCCTCCCCTCCCTGCCTTCTAGCAGCAGCAGGATCCCGCTGCTGCCTTTGGGATAATAAACACTCCTGGTAAACACTCCTTCCCCAGCCCCTAAATATCCACCTCACCCCAAAAATGAGTCACAGCTCCCGGCCAGCTCCCCCGTGCTGGCTGTGCCACCCTGCGCCACTGCCACGGAAGGATCCCAAATCCTTTGGGATTTGCTGGATAAATAAATAACTCTGGGATTGATCCGTGGGGATGGGGATGCCCAGACACACACACACACACACTCACAGGCGTTTCAGGGGGGGAAAAAAGGGGTTTTTTGGTGGGAGGGAGCAGGGAGGGCTCGGTGCCAAGGAAACGCCAGCGAGCGGCGCGTTCCACCGGAGGTGTTGACAGTGGATAATAAATCCCGGCCTTACCTAACATTTACAGGAACATTAGAAAATAAAGTGAAACGGCGTGAGCTGGTTCCCAGGGCAACCAGACAAACACAATAAACAGGCCTCAGAGGCAAGAGTAACTTACACCATCCTCCTGGGGCTCAAATATATCACTTTACATTAGCCTTCTGCTGGGGCTGCTCCTGAAAGCTCTTTGTTTTATTATTATCTGGAAAAAAAAAAAAAAAAAGGCAGCAAAAAAAAAAAAAGGTATTTTCTTAGCGCAGATCGGCGTGAAATCGAAGAGTTCCTTTGGTTGCTGGTCTTTATAGGTCTTTTACTGCACATTAAAGCTCCTGTGCAAATAATAATGACTATTAATAAATCTTTATAAAGAACTGCGACCCTCTCCTGCAGAAGAATATTATTAATAAGGTGCCCAGAAGCCAGAGCTTTTGCTGGCCCAATAAAAACCAGTTTTCTGGGGTGTTTTTCCTCAATACAGATACAAAATTAACTGTCAAATATATGGGGTGGCTAAGCCAGATTATTTCCCTGATTCAACAGCCTTCCTCCAACTCTGCCTGTAACCAGACCTTGGGTTTGGATCTTGCTGTCACTAATTTCAGGGGAATGTCCTGGACCCAGCCAGGTCGTAGGAGCTCAGGCTCATTAAAGCCCAGCACAATCTGTACAAAACCATGACATTTAGTTCCAAAAAGCAGCCAGTAAATCTCTCCTCACCTGCCCACGGTGGGCCTGGGCACATATTCCATCACTGTTCTCAGGTACAATCCCTAAACACATCATTTTCAGGATGACACCACCCCAGAGCACGGAGATGGGAGCAGGAAGGTGAGGTTCTGAGAGGAGAAGCAGCTGGGATCAGTTTGGGGAGGATGGGACAGCTTTGGGAACGTCACCTTAGAAGCTGCTCAGCTTTTGAGACCACCCAGGTGTGATTTAGCCCCTGAGGCACCACCAGTGCTGAAGGGACCAATTTTGGCCATTTTTTCCCCAGTCCTGCCCACCCACTGCTGCAAATGTTGTGCTCCAGGCTCTCCTATTTATCCTTGTGGTGCCACCTTGCTGTGGTTTTCCGGGATTGTTTGGGCCTGTGCTGTCCCAGGATGGACAAACACGGCGAGGCTCCAGCCCGGAGCGGTGTCCTGGCCCTTCTGCCCGGGATGAACTGGGTGACTCAAAGGCAGCACATGGAACATGTGAATCTGGGAACCCTAAAAGAGGCAGCAGGACTCACTCAGCTGCTTTTCCTCCACTCCTGAGCTGTCCTGGTGGGAAAAGCCCGATGGGAATTGCCTGGAAACAAAGGGGGTGCCAGTGAAGAGCCCCAGATTTCCAGCAGCACTCCAGCAGCCTCCTCGCTGTGCTCTCCAAGGTTTTCTGCACAGGAATGACACTTGGAAGGGAGGATGCCAGCCTGGCTGACAAGGCAAGGGCGGGGGCATCACATGCTCCTGATTTCTTTGCCACATTTAGCTCCATCCTCTCCAGACTTGCTCTGGACCCTGCCAAAAGCAGAGCTGCTGCTGCTGGGAGCACGTCCCTCCTCCAGCCTGGTGGGTAAAAGCTGAGCAAAGGCAGAGCTGACAGAGTGGAGGTGGCTTTTTTCCTCTTTATTTCAGTATTAAATCACTGCCCTATTGATGACTAATTAGAATGAGTGAGGTCCAGACGGGCAGAGCCTTTAATGAGGCCAATCAAGGATCTGAATGTTTGCATAACTGTGCCCGTTTTCCTCGAAGGACTCAGCAGAATGGAGGTGCCACCTCCTGCTCCAGACCCAGGCCAGAACTCCATCCTGCAGGAGCTCATAACCACGAGGTCAGCTGAGATAAGGGAGAGCCCAGGGCAGGATTCCAGCAGGGAGGCTTCATGTCCTGCCTCAGCCTCCCAGATTTCTGCCAAAGTTCACCCCAAACCCCCAAAGCCCTTCACTGGGAGGGGTGTCCAGCTCCTCTGGCTCCACCTGATGGGGTTTTTTCGCTGCTCTCCTGAGTCATGGTCATGAGGAGAGGAGCTGTAGCACCGTGAAGCAGAATTTCCTATTTCTAACCTGGGCACGGAGGTTTCCACCCTTGTTTTGCAGGTTTGCAGGAGGGTGTCCAAGCAACTGCTCTGGAGTGTTTATTTGAGCTCCAGGAGCTTCCTGAGGCTCTGCTGTCCCCAGGGCCATTTCTGTCTGGCCACCTGAGGCTTGCAGGGTCTCCGTTCCTGCCCTGCACCCCCACCTGAGCAGCCCTGGGGTTCTCAGCCCGTTGTTTTTAACAAAACTGCTGTGAGAACATTTGGATGTTACAGGTGGGGAATGCAGGGGGAGAAGGACTTCTTGTGCTGCACAGAAGGCAGGAAATAAAAGAGAGGATTCCCAATTTCCCAGCTCAGGCTGGAATTTAGCTGCCAAATCAATCCACACGCTCCTGCACGAGGGAAGCAAACAGAATCCAATTCTTCTAATGATCAGCACCTCAGCTCTGATCATGAAATGCTCTTGGACAAAGAAAACCTGATTAAAATGCTTCCAGTGGGGATGTTCAGGTGAAAAACTCCGACTTGCAGCCACTTCTGCTGCCAAGAGACTTGAGGGATGCAAAATTTCTCTCAGTCCTGGACTGGTCTGCAGGCACAGAATTTAAACATTGTTAATTTTATAAATGAAAACCCCAATTTTTTAAAAATCCTTCTGTTCCAAACCATCTTTTTTTTTTTAAGCAGCAGATTTTTGGATTTTAACAATCCAAAGGGCTGGATAAAGAGTCCATGTCAACCTTTCCAGCTGTAGAGTAACCCCAGCTGGGTTTCAGGGCAGCTGAGGTGCTGCAGGGCTCCTCAGGTGAGCGAGGTCTCTCCCCTGGGAAGGGCAGCTCAGGGATTTGGTGCACTCCAGGATGTCCAAGGGCTTGGAAAGGAGCACGTCTGAGTGCACTGGGCTGGATCAGCCACAGGCTCTGTGAGGTTTGTGGTGAGTCTGAGTGGAACAATGGCAGCCCCAGTCCCTGGGAGATTTCCCGGATCTGGAGGGTTTCTATGGATTCTATACATTCCATGGAGCAGCCCCTGGGCTCCAGGAGAGCTGCAGGGCAGGGGGGTCCTGGGCTGTGTGGGAAATCACTGCAGTGCTGACAGAATTCCTGCAAATCTCCCCCTTCCCAAGGAGGTTGGGTCCCCGTCCTGCTGAGGAGCAGACAGCGACCACAGGGCAGAAAACAGCAATTCTTGTGATAAAACACCTGGGTTGTTTGGTTTTTCCCCTCAAAAACCACAGGAATTCCAGGCTTTAGGAAAACTGGTGCTCCAAAATGCCCACCTTGGCTGGTAAAGCTCCCAGGCTCTTCCAGAGGTGATTCCCTCCTGGAAGCATCGCTGTAGCTCTCAACATGAGGGGCAGGGAATATCTGGGACAACGAACCCAAAGGAGCAGAAATAAATAAGTGTGGAGAGAAACCCTGGGGTGAGGAGGGGACACCAAATTCTCTACCTGATGCTGAGGGGAGTTTGCTTTCCTTCAGGACAGAAACAAATGGGAACAAAGTGCCAAATTCCATGGAATTCCATGCCAAAAATGCACCTGGCAAGGGGCAGAGGGAATATCTGAGAGCAATTGGCTGCATGGGATGTATTCCTGGGGAAATGGGGATTTACAGGGAGAGTCAGAGAGCAGAAACCCTCAGACCTGAGGACGAGGGAGCAGCCAGAGCCTTGCAGGAAGCACGAGGCCATTCCAGGGCAGAAAAGTCTCCTGGGAATCTCTGACGCATTTTGGAGCCAAGCTGAGGCAAACAGGAAAAGGACTTAGGGCAGGGGAGAGACAGCCTGAAACCCTGGGGTTGGGCTCCCTTTGGAGTTATTTGTGGTTATTTGGGGTGCTTTCACTCGTGGTTTCTATTCTTCCCCTCATCCTTGAAAAATGTGACAAATTCCGGGAGGTTTCTGACCAGTCCAGCCCTGCAAAACCATTCTCACATCCCAGTTCCAAACTGGGCTGTCCATGCTGGACATCCAGAGCCTCGGGGTTACCCAGCTGGTGGAAAGCTGCCAGGCCTATTTCTCCATTTCTTTCATTCTTCCCTGTTTTATTTGGGTATTTATTCCTTGATTTAGTGTTTGATTTATTTATTATTCCACCAGCAGCTCCATCTCTGAGAGCCCTGAGAGCTCCTTGGCCAGGCTGATTTTTGGGATGTTCTCTCTCAGGTTGTCCCTGATGCCTCAGGTTCAGCTTTTCTGTGTTTCAGGTTCTGTGCTCTTCAGTGTGAGGGTCTGGGCTCACACCAGGGGATGCTGAGCTCTGTGCCCAGAGCAGGGAGACAAAACAATTCCTGCTCCAGCTGGGCACCAAGGACAAATGATCCCAATCTCAGCCCAGGAGCACAAACCCCGTGGGCTGGAGAGAGAAAAACAAGCAGGGTGGGACTGGCTGGGCTGACCCCTGGGTGTGGAGCTGGGGATGGTGGGGGCTGGGGGGATTGTGGGGTGTTTCTGGATTGTGTGGGATGGTGGGGATGGTGGGGATGGTGTGGGTTTGTGGAGGATTGTGTGGATTCTGTGGATTGTGTGGATTTTTCGATTGTGTAGATTTTATGGATTTTGTGGACGATATGGGTGGTGTGGATGGTGCAGATTTTATGGATTGTGTGGATTTTGTGGATGATGTGGATGGTGTGGATGGTGTGGGTTGTGTGGGATTGTGTGGGGTTGTGTGGAGTCTCTGGATTGTGTGAATTTTTTGGATTGTGTGTGTTGCATGGATTGTGTGGATGATGTGGATGGTGTGGGTCGTGTGGATTATTGGATTTTGTGGATTTTGTGGACTTTGTGGATCGTGTGGGATTCTGTCAATTGTGTGAATGGTGTGGAAGGTGTGGATTCTATGGATTCTGTGGATTGTATGGATTTTGTGGATGATGTGGATGGCATGGGTTGTGCGGGATTGTGTGGATGGTGTGGATTTTGTAGGATTGTGTGGGACTCTGTGGGGTTTTGTGGATTCTGTGGATTGTGTGAATTTTGTGGATTTTGTGGATGGTGTGGGTTTGTGTGGGATTGTGTGAATTTGTTGGATTTCGTGGAGGATGTGGATGGTGTGGGGCATGTGGAATTGTGCAGATGGTGAGGATGGTGTGGATTTTATGGATTGTGTGGACTGTGTGAATTTTTTAATTGTGTAACCTCCTTTGCCAGGCTGCCAAAACGCCGTGTCATTTACACTCCATGGCCAAAACCCACCCTGGTCCCACCAAAATGGGCTCAAATCCAGTGATTTCCAGGACCAGGGAACCTCTATGAGGAATTTTTCAGACCTGCAGCAGATTAGGGTTTTCCTGCACCAAGCCAACCCTCCTCACCCAAAGGGACCCTCCGGGCCAGGAGCTCCAAATCCTCCCGGAGCACGCTCAGCCTGGCGTGATTTGAATCTGAATTTGACATGGAATTGAATGGAATTGGAGCTGTGGAGCTCCCCACTTCTCCACTGGGAATCAGAGCCCTGCTTCCAGAGCTGGGCTGCATTTACAGACCTGCAATGGAATTTGTGAGCCACTCGCTCCCAGAATTTCCAACAAATGTCACCAGGATTTGTTTGTTTTATAGGAGGAAAACTTCAGGCTGAGTTTTCAACAATAAAAGCTGTTTCAGTGCCTTTCCCCCGTTTCCAAATTAGAGCTTTGCTTTGCTGCTCTGTTTTGCTTTTAAGTGCCTGAGTTTCCTAAAAAATAAAGGGGAAGGAGCAGGGAGGGAACATGGAGTTTTTTCCAAAAAAAGTGATGAATCCTGATGATAAATAGAAGTGAAGGATCTGTTCCTTGGGGTGCCACAGGAGACCAAGATGTTCCTGCAAATTTATAGCAGAATAAGAGGAGGAAAAATAACTTTCCATCACCTTCCATCAGATTTATTTAAAGAGGAATCGATGAATAAATAAATAGCTGATTAGGGCGCCCTGAAATGTTCTTTAGACCTGATTGAAGGAACACTGAGAGCAAAGTCTGAGCTAAGATCTGATCCCATGAAGCCTCCCCAGCACTCCTTGGCTCCTTCTCCACTAAACAACCAGGGCTGGTCTTTGACAGGAACACCGGGGCTTGAGAAAATTAAAATATTCCAGCAGAATGCTTGGTTTGCTGGAGAAAACCAGGTTTTTCTTAAATAAAGATACATCCTGGAAAACATCAGGAGTTTCTTGTCTTTAAAGAGTCTCTGTGGAAGGAAAATCTCCACAGCTTTTGGAAAAGTGTTTCAGTTGTCTCCTTTTTGGTCTGTGGGGGACTGGGATGGGAAACTGGAGCTCCCAGGAAGGGATATCCCAAGATAAGGTGGGAAAATTGGGCTTTAATTCATCCAAACCGCAGCTCCCCAAACTCACCACCAGCAGCCTTTCACCTTTTCCAAGTTAAAATTCCGTTTTAACCCAGCTAACATTCAAGAATGTTCTTTTCCCTTCCCCTTCCATGACCCCCACCAAACCCTGGGACATTTGGAGCCTGGAGAACATTTGCCATGAGGGAATGGCACGGAGCTGGCCTCGGGCTTGGAGCTGGGGAATTTATGGCTGAATTAACATTACAAATGGAAAGTGTCCTCGCAGAGCCCTCGGAGCCCTGACAGCACAGTCAGCACATCCAAGTGGGGCTGGAAAAAACTCCCTCATTCCCCTGATCCTTGAGGGCTGTTTCGGTCTTCCCTGGAGTTCCTGTGTCCCAGAAATCATCTGTGCTGTAAATGATCCCCTGCACGTTCTGCAGCTTCCACGCCTTCTCAGCCCTCGCTTCTTGTAACCAGGTTATTTCTGGGGGATCCCTGGAGTTTCCTACTGAATTTTGGATTTTTTCCCTGCCTGCCCTCAGCTGCCCATGGTGTCTGGGTTTGGAAAGACAGGTGGGTGCTGAGGAAGGCAGGAACCTCCCCTGAAATGGAGACAATGAACACCCCAGCCCTCCAAATTGCTATAAATTTTAAATTAAGGGGCTCTCAGGCAAAAAAAAAAAAAATATGGGAGCAGGAAATAACAGTTCTTTATTAGGGAAGAAAATAAAAGGATAAAATGAACAGTGCAGTGACCCAAGGCAGCCCTGGCAGAGGCAGAGCACAGCCTGACACCCTGTGGGTCAGGGGCTGGCAGCAGTGCCACTGGAATTGTGGCTCAGCCCTCCTGCAGTGCCAGGGCTGGTTCTGCTGGAGCAGGGATCCTGGAGCAGGGTGCACTCTGCCTCTGGAGATCCAGGGGCAGAGGCAGCTGCTGCTCCTCTGGGAAATCCAGTGGAGAAGCCGTGCTGGTGTTCCAGGATCTCCAGATTCTATCCAGGTAGGAATGCTTGGCTCCTCCCCCTGGGCTCCCATCTCCCAATGGGATGCTGCAGTTCTTATCAGCCCTGCAGGGACATCCAATGGCCTCTTATCAGCAGGGGTGTCCTGGAGGGAGGGGTGGGGGTGGCAGAGATAAGGAAAACTGCCCAATGGACAGAAGCCAGCTGCCATCCAGATGGAAACAGAATCCATCTGGCCTTGCAGTCTGGAACACCCTGATCCATGAGCAGTGGCTTCCAGAGCAGTTGGGTTCCCCCTGCATGAAACTCTCTGTATAAACAGAAGATCATTCCCATTTAACATTCCCATTTTTAATTCCACGTTTCCAGGGGGTCCCCACCGTTATTTTTTGTTCAACCCGGGGTGCTGACGATCTGCGGACGTGGATTTTTTTGGGTATCTGTGCACAATTCCAGCACTGGCTGAAATTTTTGGAGGGATCCCAGGGTTTACTCATTATCACTTTAACCACGATCCACAAAGGAGGGGGCACAGGGGGAAACATCCAAGGAAAATAGATAAAATCTTATTCCCAGTGTTTTGACAGGGCTTGCCTGGTGTTTACAGGACGGGGTTCCTGCTGTGAAAGAGAAAGAAAGTTATGATTTTTATTTTTCCTTCCCCAAAAGAGGAGGAATTGGCTTTCTAGGATAGTTTTCTTCCTGGATTCTCCAGAAGGAAGTTCTGCACTGTGGGGAGAGGGAGGCTGGAGCAGGGCAGGAGGTTGGGATGAAGCCCTGCAGGGGCTGGAGCTCCCTGGCCACACATTCCCAAGGCCCCTGAACCCTTCCACCCAAGGAAAGGAAACCTTGACACCGAAATCCCCCAAAAACTCCACGTTGGGAAGTCGGGAGTGGGGCTCGGTGCCGGCTCCTCTCGCCTGTCCCAGCTGGACCCACTGCTGGATCCCAAGGACAAACAGAAGTGCAGGATCTGTTCTTTGGGAGAGCAAGGTGTTCTCACAAATTTACAGCAGAATAAAAAGAAGGAGAAATAACTTCCTATCAGCTTCCACCAGATTGGTTTAAAACATCCCTTAAATCCTCAAAAAACACCAGGAGTGGTCAGTACCCATCGAGTTCCCTCATTCCCTCCATCCTTGAGGGCTGTTTTGATCTTCCCTGGAGTTTCTGTGTCCCAGAAATCATCCCCTGCACGTTCTGCACCTTCCACGCTCTCTCAGCCCTTGTTTCTTGTAACCAGGTTATTTCGGGGGGATCCCTGGATTTTCCTACTGAATTCTGAATTCTGAATTCTGAATTCTGAATTTTGAATTCTGAATTTTGAATTTTGAATTTTGAATTCTGAATTTTGAATTTTGAATTTTGATTTTTTTCCCTGCCTGCCCTCAGCTGTCCCATGGTTATCCATGAGCAGTGGCTTCCAGAGCAGTTGGGTTCCCCCTGGATGTAAAGCTCTGTAAAAACACAAAAAGGAGGAAAAATAACTTTCTATCAACTTCCATCAGATCGGTTAAAAATATCCCTGTAAATCCTTAAATAACACCATGAGCAGTCAGTGCCCATCAAGTTCCCTCAGCTGATCAAGATTATTTAGATATTTAAGTATTTGAATATTTAAATATATAAATCTTTAATTATTTACATAGCCACATATTTAAATATTGGATTAAATAAATATTTAATTATTTCAATATCTGAATATTTAAATATTTCAATCCCCTCCCCATGGCCTAGCCAACATCCCGAGGCTCTCCTGCTCCCAGGATCCCTCTGGAAAAGGCAGAGCTGGAGCTGGGAGGGATCCCAGGAGCTGCAGAGGTGCTGCTGATGAGCTGCTGCCATCCCAGCTCCTGTCCAGCCCCTCTGCTCCAAGCCCCCATCCCAGCCCTGGAATTACCACCAGGAGCTGTTGCCTGCCCATCATCACTGCTCCCACACCCCATAACTCCCCGCACCAAATCCCACCTCCCAAATTCCCAGACTGGCCCTGAAATGCTGGGAAAAGAATTGGCCAGTCTGCTCAGGAAGGCTTTGAAAATCCAAAGAGAAAGGTTCCAGCAATCAAGGCTTTTTCTGCCCTCTCAAATCCCACATTTCTGGTTTATTGTTTTGATTTATTTCCACGGGAAGCTGAGGACACGGATCTTCCCTGTCTGGCAGTGAGATACTGAACTGTCTCTGATTCTCTGATTTATTCACAGATAAATCCTGCAGAAAATTTCATGTGCTCACTTGAAACTGTCAAATGTCAGGGTTTAGACACAAAATTCAAAACATCAAAAATAGTGGTCATTTCCATATTAAAATGCTGGATTTTGGCAGTGACCAAATGGGTAAAAATATCAGTGAGGTAAAAATAGCAGTGTGGGCTTTACCCTTGGTGGGAAAATCAAGGGTAAAATACTGAATGAGATGGGACAAATATTGCTGAATAATTCTGTATAAACAGAAGATCACTCCCATGTAACATTCCCATTTTAAATTCCATGTTTACAGGGCGTCTCTGTAATCAGCAATATTTGTCCTAGGAATGCTGCACACATTAATATTTCAGAGGAATATGTCAATGTTAAAAAGGATATCACTTGGAATAGGCCCTCCCTTTAAAAATGAATGTAAAATTTGATTTTTAGGTCTGAGGAAAGGAGAGGAGAGCAAACCTGTTCATCCTCTCCCAGCAAAAGCAATTGATAAATTCATATTCTGCCGTGGTACAGCTGTAAAATGGTTCCCACCCCACGGGATTTAGCAGGCCAGGTGATCCCTGAAATCCCTCTGGAAAATGATCCTGACTGCATAAGAGGAGCCCAGATTTAGTCAGGACTCCAAGTCATGGCACATCCCAGAGAAAAATGCTCCCCTTGCCCAATATTCACTGACAGCATGGAGTTTGGATTGCATTTGGCAAAGCCATGAATCTGATCATTTGTAAAAATCTGTGAGTAAATTTGGGATTATCAAACAAATGCTTTGCTCTGGATTTCCTGCCTCCTGCTTCTTGCAGGATGGGCAGAGGCTGAGGGTTCCTGCTGGGATTTCCCTGCAGGCTGAGCCAGTGCCAGCACGAAAACACAGGGCTGCACCTCCCCAGATGGACCTTAGGGTGCCAAAAGTGCCCAGGAGTCAGGGCTGGTGCTGAGATTTGAAGCAATTCCCACCTTTGATTGCCAGGATTGCTCCCACAGCAGGGCTGGCTGCTCTCCCTGAGCAGGAGGGGGATCCTGTACACCCCACTGGATTTCAGCACAGGTTTCTCTCCTCTGCTTGTGATGCCTTGGGAGGGCTGAGCTGGAGCAGGGGCTGGGCAGAGTCCCAGAACAAAGCAGGGATTGATTCCAAGGATCTCCTCCATGGATCCACCTTGGGCAGCACCAGAGCCCAGCCAGGGCTGCCCCCAAGATGACCCAAAATGGCCCCAAAATGCCCGGCCGGGCACGGGGTCTCTCCCTGGGATCAGCTCTGCTCCATTCCCACCTTGCAGTTCATTGTCCCAGCCCAGCTTTGGCCCAGCCAGTCCCACCCTGCTTGTTTTTCTCTCTCCAGCCCACGGGGTTTGTGCTCCTGGCCTGAGATTGGGATCATTTGTCCTTGGTGCCCAGCTGGAGCAGGAATTGTTTTGTCTCCCTGCTCTGGGCACAGAGCTCAGCATCCCATAATATGAAGCCCAGGTCCACACACTGAAGAGCACAGAACCTGAAACACAGAAAAGCTGAACCTGAGGCACCACATGGCTTCAATTTTTGTGATTGGTTAACTCATTAAATATTCCATTAAACTGGACAAAACCCCGTTTTCCCACCGCAGACTAAGATCAGAGTCGTGCTTAATAAAGCCAGACTGGGAGCTGTAGCACACCTGGAGGGTGAAACCTGGCAGTGCCAGCTGTGAGCTGCAGCAGCAGACCTGGAACTCAGACCCTCCTTGAGCCAACACAAAAGCTGGAGAGGGAGATTGGCATCTCCCTGCTGGCCCCGGGTTTTTGGAGGACTCCCGAAATCCACAGCTCCACAATCAGTTTCCAGCCAATAAAAGGCAGAGACACAGATCCATAAAAAACTTTCTGCATCTCATAAAACATAACATGCAGTTGCTAAATTAGAAATTCAGATCTTCCATGTACTTGGCTGGCTGGAAATGGAGACTGCAAATTGCTTGTTAGAAACCGCAGCGTGCTGGGGCTGCTTTGGGTTTATTTTCCCCCCAAACTCCCTCTTCCCACTCTGACATCTTTCCTCTTTTTCAGACCAATCTTTCAACCACGGATCCCGAGTCAGAGGCAGATTTGGGTTTCAGTCTCAGGTCTCCTGCCCATTCTCTTACTCACATAAAATGCTGCAATTAATTTATTGCAGTCTGGCCACAGTTGTTTTATTCATCACCACGGTGGAGCTGCCGTGAATGACGCCCAGGAGAGGCAATATCATCTCAACAAAACCATCCTGATGAAAGAAAGCTGAGAATTTGGGGAGGAAAAAACCAGCTCAGGTACCTCCAGTGGGCTTCTGAGGTGATATTTCTCCCAGTAAAACATGATTTCATGTGATAACGAGGATACAGCCTGTGCAGGGAAGAAGCTGTGCAGCAAACACGTGTGGGAAATGTCAGAGAGGGAAAACACCACTGGAAAACTCTGGAATTGAGTGAACCAAGCCATGGCAGATCCGTGGATGTATCAATTTAAACATCACACAAGGGGCTGGGGTGGAAACGCTGCCTTGCAAGGAGGGGCACATCCAGCAGGGAAACGGTCCCAGCTCTTTCCTGGGGGTTAAAAAGCAGCTGGAGAGGATGAGGAAGAGGGAAATGACCCTGCTGAAGGAGCTCTGGGAGAGCCACAGGGCTCCTGATGCCCTCCTGGGAAGAGGATTGTCCATCCACAGGAAAAGGCAGATCTGGAGTTCTCCAAACCTGATTTTACAATTTAATTTTGACCAGCAATGAGAACTTGATGGGTTCTGACTATTCATGGTGTTATTTAAGGATTTACAGGGGAAAAAAGATGGATCAGCCCTACAAGGCAGAGCTCTGGGCAGGCTGAGCCAGGGCAGTTGGCCTTTTTCAGGAGTCTGAGCTGTGTTTTGTTTTAGAAACATGGACCCATGTCATTGGGGTTTATGGGCTGCAGGTATTCACCTAATTTGACTTTTTCCATCTTAACTGGTCTGTGTGAGGCTAAATCATGGCCTAGCCCTGCTCTCACTCACTGGTTTCTTGCTGCCAAGCTGAAGTGCTGAAATGGCCTCTCATATTTTTATTCTCTATTTTATTTTTCTTTTTTCAGTCAATACCTGCAACCCTCTGAAGTTCCAGCAGCCTGGGCCACTGACAAAACCCTCTTGTGGCGCTCCCAGCCCATCAGTTTTTCTGCCAGCTCTCTCTAATGGCCGTGCAGAACATGGAAAGGCTTTGCATGTTCAGGAAGGACTCACCAAAACAGCCGGCCGAGACGCCGGGCTGGGCTGTGTCCCCATGACACAGAGCCACGAGGTTCCCAGACTGCTGCTCACAAAACCCAGCTCCGTGCCCCTGCCCAGCTCTGCCTGCTGTGCCAGGAGATGTTGAAATTGGGCCTTTATTTACCACAGTGGCACTGACTTCATGCACCACGGCCCTTTCCACTGGGGCTGCCTCAGCCAAGGTCAGCATTGCGTAAAGCAGGAGCCCACAAATAGCAATTTCTTGCTATTTCAGAGGAGAATTACCAGTTCTGTTTGCATCAAGGAATCCCTGCTACACTCGGGACGTGGCAGAGCTGACTTAGTCAGAGTTTCTTGGATTAGGCAGCAATAAAAAAATAGAAAAGAGAGAGAGAGAACGATGAGTCAGTGCTGAGTGAAAATGTGCTCTGAAGCTTCTCATGGAAATAAAACCTCCTGAAAAATCATCTGCTGGGCTCCCACCCCCACCTGGGCTATATGTTGGTGTAGACATGGGAACAAACACGTACGTGTAAAGATTCAAGCAGGAAAGAAGCCAGAAATGTTTGTGCACGAAACAAAACCAGCACCAGCTTCTGGGTGGGGGCGAGCACAGAGCGCAGGACTGAAACCTCAGCGTGCTGAAGGGCCCACCCAGCAAAGCAGCACGCGCCCTTGTGCCCCCTTTGCACCAGAATTAATGCTTTGGGCAGTCAGTTCTCAGGAGGAGATGGTCCTCTGGGTCAGATGTGGGAGCTGTTTGGAACCACAGAGCAGATGTCCTGCTCACCTCCTGCCCGTGCCCCGGGCCATGCAGGGACTCGGAGATGTGGTACAGGTGGGAGCTTCTGGCTCCAGAGCACTTTTGAGTCTTTTCTTCACGGTTTTACTCAGAAAAGCAGCTCCCCTGGAAAACCTCCTGGATCCACAGCGCGAGGGAGCAGCATGGGCGATCAGCAGGGGGCCTGAATCGTGGAATCATGGAATCAGTCATGGAATCATGGAATCATGGAATCAACCATGGAATCATGGAATCAGTCATGGAATCAATCATGGAATCAGTCATGGACTCAATCATGGAATCAATCATTGAATCATGGAATCAATTATTGAATCATGGAATCATGGAATCAACCATGGAACCATGGAATCAATCATTGAATCATGGAATCATGGAATCAATCATGGAATCAATCATGGAATCAACCATGGAACCAATCATGGAATCATGGAATCAATCATGGAATCATGGAATCATGGAATCAGTCATGGAATCATGGAGTCAATCATGGAATCAGTCATGGAATCATGGAGTCAATCATGGAATCATGGAATCATGGAATCAATCATGGACTCAATCATGGAATCATGGAATCAACCATGGAATCATGGAATCAGTCATGGAATCATGGAATCAATCATGGAATCATGGAATCATGGAATCAGTCATGGAATCATGGAGTCAATCATGGAATCAGTCATGGAATCATGGAGTCAACCATGGAATCATGGAATCAGTCATGGAATCATGGAATCAATCATGGAATCATGGTATCAATCATGGAATCATGGAATCAACCATGGAATCATGGAATCAATCATGGAATCATGGAATCATGGAATCAATCATGGACTCAATCATGGAATCATGGAATTGGATTACTCCAATGCCATGGGCAGGGACCCCTTCCACCATCCCAGGCTGCTCCAAGCCCTTCCAACCTGGCCTTGGACACTTCCAGGGATCCAGAGGCAGCCACAGCTTTGGGCACCCTGTGCCAGGGCCTGCCCACCCTCATTAAGCCACTTTTATACTTTAATTAATTATCACCTGCGCATTGCACCTGTAACAGGAAATAAACATTGCTGTTCTTTTGCCTGATGGAGTTCATTCAATAATTAATTCCAGCTGAAGAGGCTGGCTGGCAGGTATTTGTTCAGGTTGTTCTTAATTCTTAGTAGGAAAAAGATGAGTGGGCAACGAGCACAAAAACCATCCCAGAAACAGGGATCCAGAAATAGAAATGATCCAGAAATGGAAATTATCCAGAAACAGAAATGATCCAGAAATAGAAATTATCCAGAAACGACCAATCTAGAAACAAAAACAGATAGAATCAGGGATCCAGAAACAGAAATGATCCAGAAACAGAGCTAATCCAGAAACAGAGCTAATCCAGAAACTGAACCAATCCAGAAACAGAACCAATCCAGAAACAAAAAACATCTAGGAACAGGGATCCAGAAACAGAACCAATCCAGAAATAGAAACAATCTAGAAACTGAAGTGATACAGAAATTGAAATGATCCAGAAACAGGGATCTAGAAACAGAAAATAGCCAGAAACTGAAACAATCCAGAAACTGAAATGATCCAGAAACAGAACCAATCCAGAAACTGAAATGATCCAGAAACAGAACCAATCCAGAAACAAAAAGCATCTAGGAACGGGGATCCAGAAAGAGAACCAATCCAGAAACAGAAACAAGCCAGAAACTGAAACAATCCAGAAACTGGAACGATCCAGAAACAGAACTAATCCAGAACCAGAACCGATCCACAACAGAAAGTTCCCTGTGTTTTGGTTTCTCCTGCTTTGCCATGCCCAGTGAAGGCTTTCCAAGATGCTGCCAGCCCTGGTCTCTGTGCAGCCCCAGAGCCCCCTCCTGCAGCTCCCCCCATGCCAAAGAGCCCAGTTCGACAGAGCTCCAAGCCCACAGACACTCTGCAGGCTCAGGGACCACATCCACGCCGAGGTCCTGCAGCAGGGAGACCCCAAACGTCAGCCCCTGGTGGTGGAATGTCATTAATCAGAGGATAATGGACAGGAAGGTGGGTGGCTGCTGATAGTTTTGGCTCATTTGAGATGGTTTTGGGAGGCCGCCAGGTTGTGTGGAGAATTTTTGAAATGTTTGAAACAATAAAGTCTTTACAATGTTATAAAATACCGGGGTGGCTCGAGTGGGTTTCAAACTGGCTGGGGGCCAGCAAAACCTCAGGATTCCAGTCAGCTGTGAGCTGGACTCCAGCGAGTGTCTGGGCTGGCTGGGGTCACTGACACTCCTGGAACCCGCCCAGGGGTTTGTGCACCCCACAAAGGCCACGGTGTCCATTCCACTGGAGCTCCTGCACAACCCCAAAGCTCCACCTTGGCTCTTCCAGGTGCTGCTGCTGCTGCTCTGTATTGGATGGAGATGCCCTTTCCTTCAAGCCCTGTGCAATTCTGAAATTAAATATTCCACTGATGATGGGCAGGGATGAAGCTCCCGTCACATTCCAGGCTGGAGTCCAAAACGTGCCTGGTCACCAAGGGAGGAGATGTGACACGAGGGACAGACAGAGGGACAGGTGACACGAGGGACAGACAGAGGGACAGGTGACACAAGGGACAGACATCCTGCAGGGATGCGGAGAGTGGAATCGTGGAATCATGGAGTGGTTTGGGTTGGAGGGGACTTTTAGAGGTCCCATGGAGCCTTAACCTGGAGAAGAACTGATAGGGTTCAGAGGGAACATCAGGATTCAGCCAAAGGTTGGGAAAGACCTCCAGGGATGTGGAGAGTGGAATCATGGAATCATGGAGTGGTTTGGGGGAGAGGTCGGCTAGTCCAACCCCACGGAGCCTGGAGAAGATCTGATAGGGTTCAGAGGGAACATCAGGATTCAGCCAAAGGTTGGACTTGATGATCCTGGAGGTCTTTTCCAACCTTAATTATCCTAAGAATTCTCTAAGAGTGAGGGCTACAGTCAGATAAAAACTTCTGCCTGGCTTTGGCTCCTCAGCTGGGGCAGGACCCCCTCCCTGTGCCCTGTCCCTCCCAGCTGTGTCCCCTCCCAGCCCCTTCCCAACCACAGCCACAATTCCCAATCCCAGGTGGAAAAAGCTGCTCCACATTTAGGACCAGTAAGGCCAAACCAAGATCAGAGGGTTCATAAATAATTACTGGGTTTGTTTCTGTGGGCCACCCCTGGATTGCACAAAGCAGTGAATTATTTGTGTTTCATGAGAGAAAATGTCCTGAATCACAGAGCAGGCTCCTGATCCTCATCCACAGGAGGTTATCACACTTCCATTAAAATCAGGCAAAATTCTGTGCTCTCTTGGGAGCCCTAACACTGAGCTGTTTCAGCTTTTTAAAAGTTTCCCATTTTGGTAAAAGTGGTAATATTTCATATTATTAATTTAATACTGTTTTGTTTCAATTTGATTTTGGTACAATATCACTCTGATTTTTTATTATTATTATTTTAATTGCAGAAAGTCATTCCATTCTCAAACAAAACCCAGTTCAGGTGGTTTTATTTATAGGAAAGTCAAACCTGAAGGTATGGTTCCCTCCCTTCTGTGTTTCCATAAACATGATTTGTCCCAACAGAAAAAATGGGAGAAGTAACTTGTCATAATATCAGGCATCAAAAGGAATCTGATCATCCCAGACACTGGAAGCCACCTTTGCAAACAAAACACCCTAAATGGAAACAGAAGAATTAAGAATTAACCAATTTTACAGCTTCTGCTTTAAAAAACCCTTTCATGGTGGAAGGCTCTTGGTGTGTTTTGATGTTCTGTAAATCTAAAGCAAAATAATCAAGGATGGAAGCCCAAGCTCTCCTTCCGTGGGACTCTCCAGAAGGGAAATTCTGCCTCTGGAGGAGGATTTTCACTTTTCTTCTAGACAGAACCAACCTCCTGAACAAACCCACCTTCTGCTGGGCACCAATCTGTGGCTCCCTGTGACCAGGACAGGGCCCAGGGAATGCTGGAGCAGAGGCAGGGGAGGGTCAGGCTGGATTTTGGGAAAGGCTCTTCCCCCTGAGGGTGGAGGCACTGCCCAGGCTCCCCAGGGAATGGGCACGGCCCCAAGGCTGCCGGAGCTCCAGGAGGGTTTGGACACCACGCCAGGGGTGCCCAGGGTGGGATTTGGGTGCTGGACTGGATCCTGGGGGGTCCCTCCCACCTCAGGACCTCTGTGAGCCTCGCCAAGGCTCAGGTGGGGCTGTGCCATGGGGTACCCACGGCTCAGCTGCCAGGGTCACACTGTCCCTCCTCAGCAGATCGGGGCTGATCCCTGAAATCAAACCCGCTGAAACCAGAGGCACTCACAATGGGCAGGGCTGAAATAAAATAGGAAATCAAACAGATCTGAAAGCAAACAAACAGATCTGAAAGCAAAGCGGGCAGGACGCTCTCAGCGCTGCCGTCCCAGCCCGCGCTCGGCGGCAGAGGAACGCTTCTGGAACGTTCCATCTTCCCGCAGGGTTCTCCGTGCTCCTGGCACTGCTCTGCACAGCCTGGGGACTCCTTTCCCCGGGCACAGCTGTCCCCAGCTCCCCACACAACCCAGAGCAGGAACAGGGATCCTCCTGCTCCGAGCATTTCAGTGTCCATCATTTTGTAGGGATCAAGCCTGGAGCGTTTCCTCTTCCCAGCTCATCCTCGTGGAACGAATCCCAGCACGGTTTGGGTTGGAAGGATCTTCAGAAAATCATTTCAATCCACCCCAGCCATGGGCAGGGACACCTTCCACCATCCCAGGGTGCTCCAAGCCCCGTCCAACCTGGCCCTGGACACTGCCAGGAATGGGCATTCCACAGATCTTTGGGCAACCTGTTCCAGGAACTCTCCCCACTCTGAGTCAATTTGGAATTTCTTCCCAAAAAAAAAAAAAAGGATTTCTTCCTAAAATCTGATGTAGCCCTGCCCTCTGGCAGTTTAAAGCCTTGCTTTTACCATTCGTTTTCAATTAATGAATTTTAATTAAAGTTAATTTTTACCACAGGAGCAAAGCCTCATTATTTTAGGCCTCTCTCTCACCAATGTGATCATTCAAGGGAAGAGGTGAAAACCTTTGGGGGTCTGAAGAAACAGGAGGGAAGTGGAAAAGAACGAGGGTCCCTGAGAGCGTGTGTGTGCTGAAAAGGTCAGTGTAGCCCCACCAAATTCAAGCAGCAGAAATTCACCTTAAACCTTTTCTTCCCAGTCAGGTTGAAACCTGCCAGGGCAGCTCTGATGCACCTCCAGAGCATCTCAGCCCTCAGAGCCTCCTGCTCAGCCCCAGCCCCTGCCTGGCTCTCAGAGTATGAAACCTTTTTGTTAATAAAAATCACCCCGCGATTATAGAGCAGCTTAAGGAGCAGTAACGTTAGAAGCCTTTTGAAAATTCCCATAATACTAAAATGAAATAGATGGGGTTTGGAATTCCCAGAAATGTAATCTGTTCTTGGAAGCAAACTGCTGCTGTATAATCACAGCTCCTCCCACCCCTGATTCACCTTGGTGTCGTGAGTGGCTTTTAATGGCAGAACAGGGGAATGTATTGTGGTTTCACACATCCACGGATTTTATGGTCACTTATTCCTAACTAGGAGATAGAGAGACACAGCAGGGAAGGATTCTTTCTCTCTTTCAAGCTCCTCACCACCGAGGACAGAAGGTGGTTCCACATTATTGTGATGTAAAACTTGTATAAAACTTGGAAGCAGTTTTATATCGAGGAGGAGAAAGATAAAAATAAATAATCCCAGGGGTTGGGTGATGGGAAATTGTTAGAGGAGAATTCATTTCAGCCCTAATACCTGGGATCTGGGGGAACTCAGCACTGGGTTTCTTTCCTCACCACAATAATTTATTGAATTACTGCTCTTCTCAGAGGGCCTGAAGGAGGTTGCCTCACTTCGGTGTGAGTGGATAATTAAAATTATTGAAGCAAATCAGCCTCTTGCACACTCGAGCTGTGCATGGTTTTATTCTGCCTTGCTGATGTGACTTCAGTGCCTGACCTGCTGCCTCTCAGCTGCCAGGGCTGTTCTTTAGCCAGGGTTGGTGCTCATGTCACACCTGGCTGTGACAAGTCCCACCTTCCCGGGAGCAGCTCCTTTCAGCCAGGGCTGAGAAATACAGAGAGGATGTGCAAAATCTGAGCTCAGTGAGGAGCAGGGCAGACAATCAGTGAGAGGACAAGAAACCTGGGCTTTAAACACTGACCCCCACTTGATTCCCACTCCAGCACGAGCTGGTTTGTGGAGTTACCCACACCTGGACATTCCTCCTTGTTCATTTTTATTTCCATCCTTTCCTTCCTTCCCATTAAACTTTCGGCTCTCTGTGACAGTGGAGCTCAGCTCAGTGACCATTTCATGTTTTTTACGTGCAAGCTCATTGACTAAACCTTAGCCCTACTCTGTGTCTCATTTTACCCATCCAAATTTGAAAAGATTGGTCTAAATATATTTTTTGAGTCAATTAAGTCTCATCTTTCCATGCCCTCCCCAACATTACTACATTACAGGAATTTGCCTTAAAAAAGGCAACAAAAACCATATTTTTGAAGTAAACACTCCCTAATTTGGCGCTGCTTTTGATTGGCATTTCAAATTTTCTTCTTTTTTTTCTCTCTTTTTTTCCCCTTTTTTACAACCAGGATATTAGTAGCTCCTTTACAAGCTGCAAAAACAAACAAGAAAAAGTAAATGTGAGGCTTTGTTTAGGAAGTTTTTTGGGCTTTTTTTGGTTTTTTTTTTTTCTTGCTTTGGGTTTCCAAAGGGGTGAATCAAGGCTGATCCTGGTGCAGAACTCTTCTCCAAGAGATAGCCAAGCTTCTGGAACAACTGGTTCGTGTTAGCTGGGGAGAGACCCTGAATCTAAACCATGTGCTCCTGGCTCTTGTGGTTTCGAGCTGAACCACAAACACTCAGGCAAGCTGTCAGTCTCGAGTCACAATTCCAACCAACCTTGCAGAGAACAGGGGGGCCGTGCCCACCAATCGTGATTTTAACCCTTCCCTGATCAGTGGGCTGGCTTAGTGCTCGGCCTGGACTGGAGTTTGCTGGTCCTTAGCAGGGATAGGCACACGGGGGGCTTGGGAAGGAATTAAAGACAAGTTTTGGGGGCCAAAAGGAGAAAATAGGGATCAGGATCCTGTGAGATTGGGCTTGGAGGGGTCTCAAGGAACCAGCCAGTCCAAACCCTTCCAAGAGCCAAAATCCCACCGAGCCCAGCCCTCCTGGCAGGTGCCTCCTCCTCTGCCCTGCAGAGCAGCTTGAACAGCTTCTTCCAGAGCAGCTAGTTCATGGAATGCTCCATTTTTGCCACTGAGCAGCTGGGGAAGGGCTGCTGTGGCAGGAAAGCCACCTGTGGGAGCGAGCCTGGGACATTCCCAGCAATACAGGGAACAACCACTGCGGCCTTGGGCTGGACTCTGCTCCAGGCCAGAGCACTGGGGTGGAGGGTGTGAGCTCAATGTCCTCCCTGCTCCCAGAGCTGTTGGTTGGGATCACCCAAAAGGGAGCTCAGAGGGTGCCACAACCTCAATCCTTCCGTTCCCACCGCTCCGTCAAAATAGCCGGAGCACAGGTAACACAGTCTGCACATTCCCAACCCCGGAGACAGCCAAGCCAAGAAATCCAAGAGAAACATCTCAGGGAAGATGCCTGTGTGTTTTGGAGGACATGAGGTGAGCTATTTGCAGGTTTTTTCCAGCATGGAGGTGACCTACGTGCAAGGCAAGAACTGCTTGTCCAGGAACTGAGGCTGCTGGAGAAAACACACGGGGATAAAGCTGCGCTCTAATTCCAGGAACCACGCTGGGTAAAAACCCTGCTGCACAGAGCTCAGACACACCTGGTTGCAAGCCCAAAATGGAAATGTGCAAGGGTGGAATATTTTGTGAGGACATGTTCTATAACAGCATTGTTTGGGGGGCTAAAAAATCCCCCCTGGCTGTAAGGCCTTGGTAAATCAATCTCTCCCACCCCAGCACTCCTGAAATGCCGTAGGAATGTTTGTCTCCTGAAGTGCTGTATCATATTTGGGACTGCTGGGGGACTGAGGGCTGAAGAAGGGAAAAGGAGGGAAGGCTTGGAAGCTCTGACTTTGGATCTCGTTAGTGGCTGATGTGTTAAAATGAGACTTTTTCCTCTGTCCTCTTTCCTTCTCTTCCTGCACGGGGTTGGGATCGACTCAGGGACCCCACGAAAGTTGTAATGAATCACTTTGGACACAAAACCTTCGCGTATTTTCTTCTTCATTAAAAATTAAAACAACTTTTTTTTTTTTTTTTTAAATGTGGAGAAACCCCCGATGTGAATTTTATCCCGTGGAACTGGGCTGATTTCAGCAGCTGAGGATTTACCCAGGTAAATCAAATTCAATACCCAGGTATTGAATGGAAGAAATAATGTCAGTGTAAACTGAGAGTTTTAAGTATTAAAGAAGGGCTGGGTGAAGATCTGAGAATGGCTCCTATGTTGTAGGAAACCTAAGGATTAAGGGTGAGGGTGAGCAGATTTGGGTACATTGGGCAGATAAGAATGTTTGGAAAAAGCTAAAATTGCTGCTTTGCCAACCAAGCTGCTGAGGGGACAAAGCTGCCCTTGTTGGAGAGGTTTCTCCCCTTCCAACTTTTCCATGGGGAGACACCATTAATGAGAATCTGAGGGGATTATCCTGGTTTCTTTCAGTTCCCTCCCATTTAGTCACGAGGCAGAGTGTGCTGGGGCTGTGGCAAACCCCACCCAGCACCCCCTGAGCAAATCCTGGGGGTCCCGTGCCCTCCTGGGGCATCCCCCTCATTTTTAAGCTGTAGATGGCAGGAGTGGCTTGGGGTGATGCCTTGTGCAGGCTGAGCTGGAGCAGGGGCTGGGCAGAGTCCCAGAACAAAGCAGGGATTGATTCCAAGGATCTCCTCCATGGATCCACCTTGGGCAGCACCAGAGCCCAGCCAGGGCTGCCCCCAAGATGACCCAAAATGGCCCCAAAATGCCCGGCCGGGCACGGGGTCTCTCCCTGGGATCAGCTCTGCTCCATTCCCACCTTGCAGTTCATTGTCCCAGCCCAGCTTTGGCCCAGCCAGTCCCACCCTGCTTGTTTTTCTCTCTCCAGCCCACGGGGTTTGTGCTCCTGGCCTGAGATTGGGATCATTTGTCCTTGGTGCCCAGCTGGAGCAGGAATTGTTTTGTCTCCCTGCTCTGGGCACAGAGCTCAGCATCCCCTGGTGTGAGCCCAGACCCTCACACTGAAGAGCACAGAACCTGAAACACAGAAAAGCTGAACCTGAGGCATCACGGGGAAGAAGTGGGACCTAATTCCAGCAGCTCTGGCACCAACACAAGGATTTTCACCAAAAGTGATGAAATCTTTTCTGTGTCCTGCACTGGCTGGAAGGGAGGGAAATGGGACCTGGGTTTGTGTGGTTGTCCCACACAAGCATGACACACACAATGGGAGAACATTGTTCACCCTCTCCCAGCTTTCCACAGCCCAGAGGGATGCCTGGAGGTGTCCCACTGCTGAGTGGTTCTGAGGGATGTCTGGGCAGGGCTCCCACCCCTCTGGCTCAGCTCATGCTCTTCCCCACATTTCCACAGCCTCCCCTTCTCATCTGGAGAGCTCTGGTGAGTCCAAACCCAACTTTGTGCAGCCCAGTGCAGTCCTGGATGAGCACGGCTGCCTCAGACTGATACAGCTCCAAATGAGGGCCACAACTCCTTCAAATCCAGCCCCTTCCAGCTTTGCACGAGGGTTACACGATCCCCTACTTAATATGCACATGAACTGGGATGCCACAAACTTCCCTGGGGTTTCCTGAGGGCTGAAGTAAAACTTAATTATCCCAATTGGTTAGACAGACTGTTAAAACTTTTGTTTCACATACACTTTTTATTCCCTTTCCTCCATCTTCTCCCATTTGCCAAAACCTCCTGAAGAGAAAATAGAGATTATTTTACTTTTTACCTTAAAGGGCTCCTTGTGTGCCTTGGCCTTATTAAATAACTGCCAGAATATCTAATATTCCATGGACAGCGCTGATGAAAATGAAGCATAACATTGGTCAAACGAGCAAGTTTCATGTACAGCATTGTCCCTAATTTGGTCTCCAGCCAATGAAAATTCTCTTTCCATGCATCTGTTGGCTCTGGATGAGTCTTTGCATTTAAAACGGTCTTAAGAAAGAAAGGATTTCTCTCTCTTTTTTTTTTTTTTTTTGGTCACTCTCATTTTGAGCATAATCAGAACCCTTTTATACCTCACCAAGGTTTTGTCAGCCACACTTCAGCTGTCTCTGACTCTTCCTTCTCTCCTTGGTGCTGGTTTTTCTCCCAGCCATGCTCAGAGGAGCTGGCACAGGTTGGGTAGAGCAGAGCTAAGCTCAGCAACAAACATTATCCCTGATCCCAACAGCCCGTGGACTTCACCAGAACTCCAGGGAAATGCATTATTCCATCTCCAACAAGTCTGGGAAGGCTGTGGAGGAAATGGGGAGCTCCAGTGTCTGCAGAGCAGCCATCCAAGAACCCCGTGTGCCTCTGGCCTGAACACGCTGATGCACCATTAAGTTCTGCTGCAATGATTTAAAGGGGAAAAGGCCTTTTGCTGGATTTCCACAGAAGGTTGATTTTCCCTTTCCTGGCAGATTCTGCGAGGCCCTTGACGGTGGCTGGAAGGAAACGGCGCTACCTTTCTACACAGCCCCTTCTGTGCTTACACCGCTCGTGAGGACCACCAGATTCTTCTGCTGCAGCCTGAGAAATTAAACACCAGCCATTAATAAGTTACCTACTGACGGCTGCTCAATCCCTTTCCTGTAGGCCTGCCAGTTGTTAACCAGGAGGTTCCATTCCCTGCCTTCAGACAGGGATTTCTTCCTGCTCGGTAAAACATCGCCTACCTGAGGCACCGGGATCTTGTTCAGCGTCTCGGTCCAGAAACAGCAAACAGAATCTAGCTGTGGCAAGCAGGGGGAAAACTGGAATGCCAAGGGCAGGATGGGAATCCAAACCACGATCTGCTGGAAATAAGGCTGGCTCCTGGAGAAGCCAAGAATTTCCAGCCTGTTTGTTTGAAAAGATTTCACTTGTCTGTGCACACGGACGGGCTCGAGTACGGAGAGCTCTGAGCAGCCTCCCCGCAAACCACGTTAGACTTGGTGTGCTAAACTACTTCATGTGTTAAACTTCACGTGTTAAACTTCATGTGTTAAACTTCACGTGTTAAAATTCATGTGTTAAACTTCACGTGTTAAAATTCACGTTTTAAACTTCATGTGTTAAAATTCATGTGTTAAAATTCATGTTTTAAACTTCATGTGTTAAACTTCATGTGTTAAACTTCATGTGTTAAAATTCATGTGTTAAAATTCATGTGTTAAACTTCCCAAGTTAAACTTCACAAGTTAAACTTCACGTTTTAAATTTCACATGTTAAACTTCATGTTTTAAACTTCACATGTTAAACTTTGGATGTTAAACTTCAGGTTTTAAACTTCACATGTTAACTTCACATGTTAAACTTCATGTTTTAAATTTCACGTTAAACTTCATGTTTTAAACTTCACAAGTAAAACTTCATGTGTTAAACTTCACAAGCTTCACACATTAAATGTCACTTATTAAACTTTGCATGTTAAACTTCATCTTTTAAACTCCACATTTTAAACTTCACATGTCAAACTTCACAGTTAAACTTCACACATTAAAGTTCACATGTGAAACTTCACGTGTCACACTTCATATGTTAAACTCCACAAGTTAAACTTCACACATCAAACTTAAGATGTTAAACTTAACATTAAACTTCATGTGTTAAACTTCAAGTGTTAGATTTCACATTAAACTTTACATATTAAACTTTACATGTTAAGTTTCACCTGGTAATGTGTTAACCTTCACATGTTAAATTTCACATTAAACTTTACATATTAAACTTTGCATGTTAAATTTCACGTGTTAAACTTCACGTTAAATTTCACATGTTAAACTTCACATGTTAAGCTTCTCACATTGAACTTCAGATGTTAGACTTCTCATTGAACTCCACACATTAAAATTCACGTTGAACTTCCCATGTTAAACTTCCCGTGGACCAGGAGCTAAAGCAGATTTCCCACATGTCCAGGGCTGTCAGAACATAAACCTGGATTGCTTTCAGCCTTCCAGAAGCTGTTCCTGCTGCTTAGGTTTGTAATTCTCCTCAGAGAAGGGGATAACAAGGAGCTGGGATGATGATGATGATAAAAAGAAGACACCTCCAAACGTTTTTCAACAGCTCTCTGCCTTCAAAAATGTTTTAATTTAAATTGTCTTTGTCTGACTCTGCCGCCAGAACCTTTGTATGTCAGACAAGGGAACCTTCCCTCCTTCTTTCCATTTCTTTCCCTCCTCAGTTTCTAAATGCCTCCCCACCAACTCACACAATTTCTGTCACTCTGCAGCAGAGAGAGGATTCAAACCAGGTCCAGCTCTGCAGAGCAGGGGTGGAATGAATGACCCATTCAGGGGAAAACGACCCATTAAAAGAAAATTGGGCACACAAGTGGGAATAATCCATCCGTGTGGATGTGTCAGCATTGCAGATGAATTCATTGGAATACTGAGTGGAGATGGAGGATCACAAATTAACAAACCAGAGTGAGGGTGGGGGCTCCATAAAGTCAGGACTGAGCATCTGAATCAAACATTTGGGGCTGGAATACTCCAGAATATCCCTTCAGATCCACAGCTCAAATTTGGTATTTGTTTAAGAAGTTAGTCAAAACATGAGCAATGATAACAATATTTATTTAGTAATTCATAGAATGACTGAAAAACTTATTCCTGAAAAATAAATGCTGCAATATTTTTATCAGAGTTACAGATAATACTTTAGGCTAAAACAAATTAACACTGATGGCAATGTGGTCTTTAATAACTTTTGATCTTGCATGAAATTTATGCATTAAAATTTTTACTTAGGGAACCAAAGTGCTTCGGAAAGATTGGAAATAGGAGCGTGGCACATTTCACTGCTTTCCCCTGGAAATAAATGAGGGTTTGTTCATTTAGAAATAATGTATTTTGCTAGCCCTGACTGCTGAAAGGAAAGTCGCCTGTAGGACTGGTACAGAACCAAAAGTTCACCAAAATTTGGGGAGGTAGAGAAAAATGTTCAGAGCCAGGCCCATAAAAATGTCACTTCTCTTGTCAAATGAAAGGCCAGCTCCTCTCTCACTGTGCTCAAAGTGCTCAGCAATTCTTACGAGGAGACAGTGATGGGTGACACCAAAATTCAAGGTACTGACTCCTCTGAGCCTTGGGAGGGCAAAGAGGACTCAAAATCTTCTGAATTTTAACCTCCCTTTCCTCTCGGATTTCCATCCAACCAGGCAGCACAAGCACAATATAAAACTCTCCTTCCAGCTCTACTTAGAATGAATTATTTTCCTTCTTTACTCAGCCTCCTGTCTCCTGGCTAAGGGAGTATTTTGATTATAAATTATTTTGGATTGACATCCTCTCTACAGTCACACATCCAAACAGAAATCTCTCTCTCTCCACTTCTGTTTCTCAGTGCACTGCCAGCAGGCCTTCAGCTTGGATTAGGCTGGGAAATGCAACCTCATTCCTCCAAAAATTAACAGAAATCATTTTCAAACTGAACCGAAGCCCTCTCCACATCGGGGAGAGGGCAAACAGAGAAAATAACCAAAATACCCAAAAAGAGCCACAGAGTTGCAAATCAGCTTCCCTGGGATGTGCTCCTGCCCAGAGGAGTGGGAGATCCCTGGGAGTGCCCAAGGCCAGGCTGGACAGGGCTTGGAGCAGCCTGGGACAGTGGAAGGTGTTCCTGCCATGGCAGGGGTGGGATGGGATCCATGGGATGGGATGGGATCCATGGGATGGGATGGGATCCATGGGATGGGATCCATGGGATGGGATGGGATCCATGGGATGGGATGGGATGGGATGGGATCCATGGGATGGGATGGGATCCATGGGATGGGATGGGATTTAATGTCCCTCCCAACCCAGACCATCCTGGGATTCTGTGATCTCACAATTTGCAATAGGGGCACCTCTTTAATCTCCTTTATTAACCCCTTTAATCTGGTGAGACCTGATGATCCATCCCAAGAACGAGTCTAAGTCTATTTAGGAATCAAAACTGAAACTGAGTGTTCAGTGCAAGAAAAAAAAAAAAAGGCATTTATATACTCTACCTAGAGATTATTTTTTCCACTATGGAACTGTTTAAGTTTACTTTTTTTTTGTTTAACTGCAGCTCTGGGAAGCATTTTAGGCCGTTTTTTGTACACCTGCTAGCTCCATTTCATTTGTTTAAACACATTTTATAACTGCAGTTTATATATTTTTCCAAGAAAATAAAAATGCTAAAAATATAATGTGGTGTTTGGGAGAGCTGTAGGTGGGGGACTGGAAGGAACAGGAGGGCCCCACGCTGGCACGGGTTCCACTTTATGCCAACTGCAGCCCATCCATCATCCCCCCCCGGCTGGGGAGCACCTCGGAGCTCTCATTCCCGCTCACACCCGCGCTTCCCCTGGCACCAGGAGCAGAGGGGGACGTGGGGACAATGGCCCCATTGGCCATGGGTGCTGCTCCGTGCTAATTGCAGCCCTGCCCCGCTGAGGTGTTGCTGCCGGAGCCTTGAAGCAATTTTCTGCTCCGTTGGTAGGAGAGGCAGGAGCCCCTCACGGCTCTGGAGCAGAGCCAGCACGGAGGGATGGCTGGATTTCCCCCATGGAAAAGTCTGGAAGGGGGCACACAGGTGGAGGGCACAGAGGAGCTGGGGGTGATTCCTTAACCAAGGATCTGGGATGGGTTTGGTCTTTAGATGGTTTTGTTTTCAGCAGAGTTAGTGCTGGGGTGTTCATCAGCTTCTGGGTTTGGAGAAGTGGTCACTGTACAGCTGCATGACAGCACTTACAGAAATAAAATATATATATATATTATATATAATATATATTATATATTATATATATAATATATAATTATATATATATATAATTATATATATAATTATATATAATATATAATTATATATTATATAATATATATATTAAATATTATATTTTATATCTTATATATATATTATGCATCTTACAAAAGATACATTACGTATGTATGTATGTATGTATATTAGTAGATATGTATGTATGTATGTATGTATTTTAGATAGATATGTATGTAGTAGTATATTTAGATATAAATAATATAAAAAATTTATATTTAGATATAAATATAAATATACAATGTACAAATACTTAGATATGATAATATATCTAAATATAAAAATATATACTATCTATAAATACATAATATATATAAAACAATGCATTATATATATGTATGTATATTTAGATATGATAATATATCTAAATATAAAATGCATAATATATATACATAATATATATAAAACAATACATTATATATATGTATGTATATTTAGATATGATAATATATCTAAATATAAAAAATACATAATATATAAATACATAATATATATAAAACAATACATTATATATATAATATTTTGCATGCATACATAATATACATAAAATTTTAAATACATAAATGTATTTATTTATATATTTTCTATATATTATAGATATAAATATGCTTTAATGTAGCTGCACAATAACCACCTCTTATATTCCTTATATATATGTATGTATGTACATATATGTGTGTATATGTATTTATATGTGTGTGCATGAATAATATATATAATGCAGTTGTTATTCATGACATGCAAATAGGAAAAATAAAGATGCTCCAGGCCTGAACTCCAACTCTTCTCCTCCTCTTGAGAAACACAGACTTTGGAAAGCTTTTCCTGACTGCTGGGCTGTGTTTATCCCAAATATTTATCTGGTTGTAGGAGCACAGAAGAGCAAAGGAGCTTTGGGGCCTTCACCATCTCCTCTGCTGTCCCAAGGAGCACATCACCTTCCATAAACTCATTTCAGCTACCTAAAACTCACCACAGAATCCCAGCATGGGTGGAGCTGGGAGGGACCTTAAATCCCATCTCATTCCATCCCTGCCATGGCAGGGACACCCCAACTGTCCCAGGGTCACCTCCCAAGGTCCCAGGGTCACCTCCCAAGGTCCCAGGGTCACCTCCCACCATCCCAGGGACACCTCCCACCATCCCAGGCTGCTCCCACCCCTGTCCAGCCTGGCCCTGGGCACTGCCAGGATCCAGGGGCAGCCACAGCTGCTCTGGGCACCTGTGCCAGAGCCCCACCACCCTCCCAGGGAAGAAATTCTTTGTAATATCTCATCTAATCCTGCTGGTTTGGTTCCAGCTTTATTATCTCCATTTTACAACGCTGAGCATCATCACTGAAGTGATCTCAAGGCTTGAAATGAGCTTCACAAGACTGGGGACAGAAGGGCACAGCAGCTCCCTGCTGTCTGAGCAGGAGCCACCTGGACTGGCCATAAATGAGGAACCTCTTCCTGTTCTGGAAAAGGGAACAACAGGAGTTGTCTGAGGATTCTCAAACCATTGTGACCCTCCTTATCTCTCAGTAGGAAAAAGCTTCCTGAGCACTGCCTGTGGGACTGAAACAATGACATCAGCTCAGCACAGAACATGTTCCCTGGCACCAGGAGCTCTTTTCCCTTCTCAGGGAGTTGCTGTTCTTCGCCTCGAGCAGCAGCCAGGGCGATTCAGAGCTGCCAAGCGACACATTAGCAAAATGCAGAGAGAGGGAGAGGAGTGTCCAGGCCCAGCTCACACTGATTTAGCTTGGCATCAATGCTCCCACCCCCAGTAAAATCCATCACCTTGGATTTCTTTGTCAGTTCTCCCCTTCCAGAACACTTTGGTTCTTTCCCTCCTGACCCTCCTCTCTCCATGAAGGGTGGGAGGGCTCTCACACCTGAGTCCCACCTGAGTCTTCTCCTGCTGCTGCCCCTGAGGTGAAGGACAAACCCAGATGAACCCAACCCGACGCAGAGCTTGTTCTGCCTCCTCTCCTCGCCGAGGAAAAAGAATAGCCTCAAGACAAGGAGACTCCCTCAGGGCCAAGGCGACTGACAAATTCTTGTGGTTTTCTCCAGAAGCCAGCCCCCGAGGCAGCTGCCAGCCAAGGCAGCGCTGGCGAGGCCGCGCTGCCTGGAAATGAGCGCAATCGAACCCTAATGGCTGCTGGGATAATTGTCCCTGCGAGCGATCTGCCAGCCAGGCTGGAAACAGGCCTTTATTACAAATATAGCATGAAGGCTAATCTGGAATACATTAACATGTTATTTCTGTAGCTGCCTTTTCCCAAACTTTAAATAATGGCTAAACCATTTATCAGCTCTGGAGGAGAAAGGTTGTGTACGCTGCGCTTTTCGAGCAGAGGTGAGGAAAAAAAGAAAGCCTTCAATAAAAATATTCTCCACTAAAACTCTGTGATTTCTGGTCCCTCGTACATCGCTAAAAAATTATTACAAACCTGTTTCAGATTTGCTGAGAGGGGCATGGTCTGAATTTATGGAACAACCAAGCTGTCTTTGAGGCACCTGCTGCAGTCTCTGGTGTCACCGGGAGCTGCGAGAGGTCACAGCAGCCAGAGCCACCCAAGTGTTGTAAAGGGCGTGTAAATAACACACCATAAATTTACTGTGTGTAAATAACACAAAATAAATTACTGTGTGTAAATAATGCACAATAAATAAACCGTGAGTAAATAATGCACAATAAACTAAGTGTAAATAACAATAAATAAACTGTGTGTAAATAATGCACAATAAATAAACCGTGAGTAAATAATGCACAATAAACTAAGTGTAAATTATTATTTATTGTGTAAATAATGCACAATAAATAAACCGTGAGTAAATAATGCACAATAAACTAAGTGTAAATAACAATAAATAAACTGTGTGTAAATAACAATTAATAAACTGTGTGTAAATATTGCACAATAAACTGTGTGTAAATAACTCACAATAAATAAACTGTGTGTAAATAATGCACAATAAACTGTGTAAATAACAATTAATAAACTGTGTGTAAATATTGCACAATAAACTGTTGTAAATAACAATTAATAAACTGTGTGTAAATATTGCACAATAAACTGTGTGTAAATAACAATAAATAAACTGTGTGTAAATAATGCACAATAAACTGTGTGTAAATAATGCCCAATAAACTGTGTGTAAATAACTCACAATAAATAAACTGTATGTAAATAATAATAAACTGTGTAAAGAACTCCCAACCATCAGGAAGGTGAAGAAGGAAGGAATTCTTTCCTGAGAGGGTGGGGAGGCCCTGAGGTTGCCCAGAGAAGCCATGGCAGCCCTGGATCCCTGGCAGTGCCCAAAGCCAGGCTGGACAGGTCTTGGAGCCCCCGGGACAGTGGGAGGTGTCCCTGCCATGGCAGGGGTGGCACTGGGTGAGCTTTAAGGTCCTTCCCAACCCAAACCATTCCATGGTTCTACAAGTGTGATCAGCCCCAGCACCGTCATTTGGAGAAAATCTCAAAATGTGGTTTTTATGGCTCAATCTGACTGGCACCTTGAGCATCAGAGCACCTCCAGCACCATCCCAGTCCTGTCTTTGTTTCACTGCAGAGTCCTCCTGTTCCTCAAGAAGAGCATTTCGTGTTTGATGGATGTGCTGGGACTGCTGCATTTCAGTCCCTTCATTCCTCTGCCTTCTCTTTTTTTCCTTCTTGCTGTATCTATTAAAGTGATTTACTACTTTTCATTGTTCTGCCTGGAGCTTGTCCAACTCTTGAGATCAAAATCCCCCAAAAACTTCTGCTCGACAAAACATGAGGGTGATCAGAATGAAACAGGACCTGTGGAAAAGATTTGAATTGTGGGAAAGGAAATCACCCCATCTCCATGGAAACGCATTCACGTTTTCCAGTTGCTCCTGAATAAATGAAGTTTGTGTTCTCTAATTCCTGGACTTCAATTTCAAGCACACCTAGCCTGAAAGTACCTGGGAATGCTGCTAAAGGCATCAAGGTTTCCCTGAGCAGCTCTGCACTTTCACAGCAAGGCTTTTTCTTTCCCAATTTTCCTTTTTTCCTCAGGAAATCACCATCCAAGTCCTTCAGAAAATGTCTGTGAAAGGCACACACGACCCACAAGGTGCTTATAAGAATTAGCTGGAGTGCCTAAGGTTTTACTCCAAAATTGCAATTCCTCCTAAATCCTTAAGAACCTCTGGAGCAGTCGGTGCTCCCTAACGAGCCCCACGTGTGAGGCAAAATTAAAAAAATACTTAAAGCTTTCAGAGTTGAATTTACACAATGTGAGCATCCAGTCAAGGCTTTGGGGCTGCCCCTGGATCCCTGGAAGTGTCCAAGGCCAGGCTGGATGGGGCTGGAGCACCCTGGCATAGGGGAAGGTGTGGGTGGAATGGGATGGATTTAAGGGGTCTCCCAACCCAACCATTCCATGATTTTGTGGTTCCTTTTCTCCCCCTGAATTTCCTGCTGTGTGCTGTTGGATAAACTCCTGCTTGGCATCAAAGGAGGTGAGGATTATTCCTGACTTCCAGCAGGTTCATGGAAAGAAAAATCATCAAATCTCAGCCTATCTTTGGTGGGGGTTGGTTATTCCATGGTGTCATCTCAGAACCAGGATCAATCCTCACTGAAAATCCTCCTTACAGCATTCTGCTTTAATTACAGTTCTCAGGGCTTTTAGGACACAAGGCTGCTTTATTGCAAGGGTTGGTTCCTGTAGCTAAACCGAGAGATTTCAATTTAATGCGTTCAGCCTCCCCCTTTGCACAGCTCCTCCACATTCCCCACTCCTCAGTTAGCACCTCTCTCCCAGAGCTGTCAGCCTTCCCAGGGCTCATTTACCAGAGGAAAAGAAAATCTGAGCCCCAGAACCTTTGAGGGGAGGCAGCACTCTATCATTTCCTCACAGAGGTGGACTGGTACCTGCAAATCCACTGGCACCCAGGGAAATTGCTGCCAGTGCCTGGGCAGGGAAAGGCCCTGATCGGGCTGTGATCCACACGTGGCCACATCCACACTCCATAGAGATTTTTTTTGTGGCATTTAATTGGGATGAAAACCAGACCCTCTGAATTGGTTTTCACTGATCTGAGAACATCTGAGTTGCTCATACCACCAGCAATCCCCCACCCTCAAGCTTCTTTTTATTCACGGCAAAGTTTTTAGTGCAAGATCAGGAGTTTCCTTTTATTCTGTGGCCTTAGCTCTGAGCCACCCCCAAATTTATCAAATTAAACAACACAATCATTAAACTCTGAGAAAATTATGGTTCTGTTCTGCCTCTGAGTTCCTTCCTGAGCTCCAATAAAGAACTTTGGGCCCTCTGTGTCCTGGGATAAATGTAAAAGTCCAGGAGAAGGAATGGGCCACGCTCCTGCTGAGGATGTGAGCTCCCTACTCCAGAGCAGAGATCCCACAGGTTCCAGACAAGGGATCATAATCTCAAATGCAAACCCTCCTTGATATGAGAGGATGGCCTGGTTAAAACCCCTCCTGGGGGGCACCTTCTGGGCTCTGGACAGCACTTTCCCAGATCATGGCCTTGTCAGGACAGGAAGATTTCCAGGCATGCTTGGCACCAGCTTTCCCCGTGGATTAGAGGGCACCAAGGGTGCTCAGCAGTACCAGGGAATTACTGGGGTCTCCTCAACACTGGAGTGCTCTCCTTGCAATCCCCACTGACATTTCTTGCTGCCAGGGCCCATAGAATAATTTCAGCTTGCTTTGCAGCGCCACTTCCACTTTTCCAAGGCTTTTTTGGCTTTTCCAAGGGATTCTACAGAGCTGGATTGTGCCTGGCTGCAGAAGGCAGCAGGTAGAAGGGGTTTGGTGCTCCTCAGGCTGGGGAAGGCCCTATGGCTGAGGGGATCAATAACCCCTGTGTTTCCAGGCCCTGCTTATTAAAGGTGGTGCATGGAAAAAAAATAAGAACCATTCCCTATTTATATCTGGAAGTTAATGAAGTGAAATTATCACAGCCGACAGGCGCTGCTGCTGTAATTCAGAGACACGGCTTGGCTTGGAGGGATCTGCAGGCTGTTTTCATTCCAAATAATAAAAAAAAGAGTGAAACCTAATCCTCTAATCAGTTCCAATTTACATATTCACGGCTCTTATTTCCAGCCTGCTCGGAGGGAAAAAAAAAAGATAAGTGTTGGAGTCACGAAGCGATTATTTGATTAAGTAATTATTAATCCCAGGGTGCTCTGATTAATTCCCAGCAAGTTAAACAAACGGATTGGAGCTGGGCTGGTCACCTTCTCACCATTGTCACACACAGGGGGAAAAATCCTGCAGAGATATTTTTACCTGCTCCACACTGAGGAGTTTTGTTCACTGAAGGGCTCCCCTGCGCTCCCCAGGGGTTAATACCCTGCTAAATGAAGTGTTACATGTTGGAATTTTATCTGTGCCTGACTCCGAGAGCAAATGTTGATCTGTGTTTTCAAGCTGGAAACTCCAGGCTGGATCTGGGAGCAAGTTGTTTGTGAAATGTTTAAATAGATGAAAAATTAAAATTAAAAAAAAAATAAACAAGGGCAAAAAAAAAAACTCTGAATGTGTTTTTTTACAACTTTTTACTGACTGCCCTGATCTGCTGTGGAGACAATGTCATAGCTGAGAGTCCTTCAGAGCAGGGTCTATCCACTGACTTCAACAGAGCTGAGATAGATGCTGCAAAATATCATCTGTCTTCAGAAAAAACAAAAACACTGAGCAAAAACAACCCTGGGACTGATGTTTTCCATTTTATTGGAGTTTTTAATCCTCACAGGCTAAAACCTCCTGTAGTTGGTCGCACAAGCAAACACACCCAGCCCTCAAGGGCTGCTCACTTCGGCCCAAAAGCTGCCCTGAAACCAGCCTGTCTCAGCCCCTCCATTCCCCCTCCTACCCCTTACCCAGGAAAAAGCCCAGGAAAACAGGAAGGTGATGTGGAAGCCCTCAAGAAATAAATTGGAAGTACATTGCCTGAAGGGAAAAGGTGAGAAACACACACCCAAACCTCCCTGTGAGCATCTGTTTGCCCCCAGTGAAGTTAATTCATGGCACAGGGATAGGCTGGACTGAAAAAAAGAATTTATTTCCTATCTTGGATGTTCTAAAACTGCTGATTTTAACACCCAGTTACTGAGCAGGGCTCTTCAGTTGGACTGTGTCTGATCAGTCAATTCTGGAAGTGGATTTTTAATTCCTTGCCCATTCTTTGACTGCTGAACCAGATCTTCTCCTCTGATCCCAGGGCCAGATCCACCCATCAACCACAAGGGATGAATGCTGGGTCAGGACTGGACAGGGAGCCTGCCCTCAGGAGGATTTGTTCATTAAATACAATATTCATACAAACAATTCTTCCTGCTGCCATTTCCAACAACCCAACCTTCCCATCAGCAATAGTTCCTAGTGCCAGTCTCAAATCTCCTGATTAAAATGAGGCTTTAAATTCCTTTAAAATTGTTGAATTTGAAAAACCTAAATTCTCTTTGCCGAAGATGAGTTTGACTTTTTTTGTTTGAGTTTTGTTATTTTGGGGGATTTCAGTAAAGAGCTCCAAGCTCAGTTTGAATATTCAACACCCAGCCTGGCAGTGGATGAAATCCTTGGTCAATCTTTACAGATAAAACTTCCTTAGAGGCTTCAAAAACACTGAGCAAAGCCCATTTCCTTCAGGGCAAGTGTGTTCCATGGAGGGATGGGAAAATGTCCCATTTCCCATGGATGTGATGCCTTGTGCAGGCTGAGCTGGAGCAGAGGCTGGGCAGAGTCCCAGAACAAAGCAGGGATTGATTCCAAGGATCTCCTCCATGGATTCACCTTGGGCAGCACCAGAGCCCAGCCAGGGCTGCCCCCAAGATGACCCAAAATGGCCCCAAAATGCCCGGCCGGGCACGGGGTCTCTCCCTGGGATCAGCTCTGCTCCATTCCCACCTTGCAGTTCATTGTCCCAGCCCAGCTTTGGCCCAGCCAGTCCCACCCTGCTTGTTTTTCTCTCTCCAGCCCACGGGGTTTGTGCTCCTGGCCTGAGATTGGGATCATTTGTCCTTGGTGCCCAGCTGGAGCAGGAATTGTTTTGTCTCCCTGCTCTGGGCACAGAGCTCAGCATCCCCTGGTGTGAGCCCAGACCCTCACACTGAAGAGCACAGAACCTGAAACACAGAAAAGCTGAACCTGAGGGATCAGAGGCAGCAGCAGAGGATGGGACAGAGCCAGGGCTACAAGTGAAGGAGCTCCTCAGGCATCAGGAGCAGAGTGAGGATGGTAAATGACAAGGCCATGAGTAATGGGCACCAGCCAGCTCTTCCCTGTCTTTCATGAGCTTGGGAACAGCTCAGCTTTTGAGGCAAGAAAATATTCTGAGGTTTGGGTTGAGGGAGATGAAAGCTTTTGTTGTGAGTGAAATGGAAAGTTTTGCTTCTCCTCTGTTCCAGTGACGTTACTGGGATAAAGACAAGACCTTCTGAACTAATTTTCACTCAACATCTCCACAGATCTGAGAACATTCATCTTTAGGAGTTCCTCGTTCCACCAGCAATCCCCCACCCTGAAGCTTCTTCTTATTCATGGCAAAATTTTTGGTCACATCATCTGTGTGGGGTCAGCATCTTCCAGCACAGCATTAGCCAAAGGCAACCAGAAGCTGCTCCCAGAGCCAGACTGATTCATCAAAAACCAGCCTGAAGTGCCTCAGAAATGGCAATAAATGCACAAAACAACCTTCTTCCTGGAAGGTGTTAGTGCTGATTTCCCTTCCTCCCTCCAAATCTTTGGAGCAGCTCTCTGTGGGAGTGCTCCTCTGCCTGAGACTGCACCACCACGCTCCTGAAGGAAATCCTTGGATTCAGTGAGGTTGCAGGGGATGGGGTTTGGGGCTCACGCTCCAGAATCTGTCTGCAACACCCCGGAGGATGTGTGAGGAGGGCTGCAAGAATGCAACCAACAACCTCACGGCCTTTCAAACCTTTCCAAGTCGAAAAGAAACCACCAGGCCACGCAGAGATCTCCACGAAGAAAATCCCTACTGAAAATGTGGTTTGATGGTTTCGTTCTGAGACCACGAAATGTTTCTGCTCCTCTGACTCGCTGTCACACTCAGGAGGCGCCATCAAAGCCGGGCAAGGAACCTCTGGGCCGGTATTTCATCCTGGAAATGAAAGGCAAATCGGGGGGCAGTTCAAAAGCTTTTCCAGGAGATCTGGAATATTGGCTGCCAGCTCCAAGCCGGGCCTGGCCCAGCTCCAGGGCTGTGTCATCCCAGCCATACGTGTCCCACGCCAGCTGGGACCACCCAGCATCTCCTGCAGCTCTCCAAATGCAAAACTTCCTTTCTTTAGCATTTGAAAAGATGGTTTTCAAGTTATTATCCAGCAATGGCTGCCTTGATTGATTCAGCACAAGCTCCTCTGTGTTTGATAAGCAAAGGTGGCCAAGTAACACAGATATTGGCTGGTAAATATTTTCCCAAAGAGGAACACGGAGCACCGTGTGTTTTGTTAACCACTGGGTCAGATAATTGAGTGTTCAACAACATCTGAAAGCCCTGTGAGTTTTTAAGTAAACTCTAGAGCTGAGATAAGCCTTGGAAAATGCAGGTAGAACAAGCAGTACTCAGTGACGTGATAAAAGGGTTGAAAATGTCCCTGAAACTGGGATGGGAGACCCTAAAATCTCATGGAATAACACTGAGCCAAAGAAGGATGAGACAAACCCGAGGAGCTGGGCACAGGTACTGCCCATGCCAGCGTGTGCCACCTCGGGATGAGATCATGGGAGCTGCAGGCCTTGAGAAATCAGATGAGCAAAGATCTATATTTGTCTGGTGCCCCAGGATGAGCAGAGCTGGGAGGGTCCTTCCAGCCCAGTCCCAAAGTAACGCGTGTGCTGCTTTAACCTTTCTGAATTTCAAACCACCTCCTACCTAATGGACCAAAAAAGAACAAGTAATAATCTGAGAGGGCGGGAGAGAAAATCTGTCAGCCTGAGTCAGACTATTGGACCATCAAGCCCAGTATCCTGTCTCCGAAACGCCGTCAGAATCTGACACTTCAGGCTTAGCTGGGATAATAAAACATTTTCCTCAACCTTATGTAACATCTCGGCCTGGCAGAGAGAGGATTTAAACATTGATTGCTTTCCACTCCCCTCTGTCCCATGAATGTGAATCTGACTCTTTTCCAAAATGAACAACTCTGATGAGCTGGAATTGGTTTCTGGGCAGGATGGGAAAAGCTCCTCTCTCGTTACTCATTCCTGGAGAGATCTGCTAAACCTTTGCCTCCTGAAAGGGGCACTCGAGCGAGGAGCCATAAAACTCCCTCGGCAGGATTCGGGGTGCCCACGGCCACCTTTCCACGGCAGCTGGAAAGGCACGGCACAAGACTTCATGTCTAGTCACTTTATTTTTCCCCATCATGTCTACTTCCTTTATTTTTGTATTTGTTTAAGCTCTCCATTAGTTTATTACCTTGACAGCAGCCCAGTTAATTAGCCCGTCCTCCCTCCCCCGGCCCAAGCCCGCGAGGCTCCCCAAATGCACACAAAATTTAATGCTGCTGCTGCTGGGGCACTTCTCAAAACAAATAAAAGATTTGCAAAGCCAGCCACCAAGCATCCAACATAATTAAAGTGCATTTGTTACTTTTTGGGCCCTCGCACACAATCGGGGCCTTGTGCAGAAGGAGCACTCCCCAAATCAGGCTGTTTTTCTTGCAGAGGGAAGAGTGCCAGGAGTCTCCCCAGCCCAGGTAACATAAGATCCCAAGGAGCAGCAAATGGACAGTGGCAGCCAGAGTGAATGGACTGTGGGGAGATCTATATGAAGGCGAGTATCTATAGATATATGCAAACATGCATAGACAGGGAGCTATAGTTCTTCAGGGGGGAAAAAAAAATAAAAATTAAAAAAAAAAAAAGCAGTGGAAAGGCTCCCAGAAATGAGTGCTGCGTGCACAGGTATGTAAATGACTCTGGAGTCTCGCTGTCCACCACCTCAATCAATTACAAGGTTATTCAAGATAAAACAAACACCATTTCAATTAACTGCATATACAGCAGTGGTTAGAGGCACACGCAGGGAAGAGGAAGTGGGAGGAATTTTTGGAAAATGGAACTTTTTTCCTGCTGCTTCTGGAGATATGCACAAATAGAGGTTGTGGTGCTGCTTGAGGTGCTGCGAGTAGAGCCGTGAATGGTCTTAAAAACTCCCAACCTAACGCTGCCACGGTCTGAACTGAAAGCAAAACGAGGGGACAAAAATAAAACAAAAAAAGAAAAAAACAAAGAGTGAATGAACATTTAAACATCTGTTCAGCTTGTGCTGGCTCAGAACAAGCATTTGCAAGAGTCAGTGGGAGCAGAAGTTGGAAGGGATGCTGGGGGCTGTGTTGGGGTGCAGAGATGCCCTCAGCAGCTCAGTGTGAGGGCAGCTCCTGCTCCATGCCCTGCAGGATTCCCAGGCTGGCAGGGCTGAGCACACACAGCTGACAGGGGACAGAATCTCACAACAACCTTCGAATTCAGTAGGGCCTTGAGAAGCCAGGGCAGGAATGATGACAGGGACTGGGCAAACAGCACCAGGGATGGTTTCCCACCGGTGCCACAGATTTTTGCACCACGCTGAGCAAACCGTTCTCCCTCCTCTCCTCGTTTTTCACACGTGTGTGCAAAAGTTCCTGGTCCAGAGGCCTCGCCCACTGCTCACCTGCAATCAGGACAATGTTCAACAGGACAATGTTTTAGACATTTTTCAACTTCTTTGGCTGATGCAGTAAAACTAAAGATCAACTGATGTTTTGAGTTAAAAAAAAATTACTATTAATCAAATATTTCTGGATGAAATACACCCAGACCAGGAGATAGGACCAAAATTTACAGCCACACCACCATAAATCACCATCCAGTCTCCTGCTGCTGCACTCATGGTCATAAGCAATAAATTTATTGCAGTTGCCCAGTTTTACTTGGTGACTTCAGGCACAAAAGCTGACTGTGAGCCTGCTAGGAGAGCACCAAGCAAAAGCAGGTGTATTTGAAACAGCCTCATGTTAGTTTTGGTGACCCCCATTTGCAGGGCACTGGGATCTGTCACACCTCCATGTGTCCTTTCACATCTCTGATTTGTATTTGTGACAGACCAGAAACACTGAGTTTGTCATTTATTGTGGGCAGGAACTTCTTGGGGGCAAACTCCACTCTTAATCCATGTCAACCTTCTCTTTGCTGGCTACAAGAACTAAATAAAATCTTAAATCTGGGGAGGAATCAAACCCAGCACTTATTCTATAATGATTCCAATTTTAAACCCCTGACATTTCAAGAGAAAGATGAGGTCCAAATGGCCTTGCTTCAATGCCCAATTAAATTCACAAAAATCAGCCTTTCCTGAGCCTTCTTCCCATTGCAAAAATGGATTTTCCTCTCCTGTGCTCACGGGCTGCCAAGGGCCACCCTAAACACGCAGAGATCCCCGCTGAGCTGGGACCCAGCTCTGGGGGTTCTGTGCATTTCCCAGGACTATTAACAGAGCAATATAATGAGAAATGAACTGAGGTTAAAGAATCCAGTGCCTGGTGTATTTTCACTGAAAACACCGGCTGCATCGGGGGAGCTGCCAAGAGGAGAGTTTAATATCGTATGAAAAGGAAGAATTTTCATAATGACACTTGGCAGGGGCTGCATCCCCCCCTGAATGGAGCTGCTGGGGCTTTCTCTCCTCCTCTCTCCAGTCCTTTCCCCACAGCCCAATGGCAGCACAGGGGATTTTCATTTTTAAGGGATTGGGAAGCACTGGAACCAAGCTTTGGGCAACTCTTCGCACTGCCTGTATTGAAGCACACCTCAGTTCAGGAGGTATTTTGGGAAAGAAGTTTCCAGGCTACGCAGTTTCTTTACAGTCAAAAGGTAAAAAGTGGACCCAGAATTTCCTAAATTGTCCAAAAATTTTGTTCCACGTGAAGCTTTCTCCTTGTTTTTCAGACCTAGCTAGTGGGCCAAAACAACTGCTTCCTTTGTAAGTGAGATTGAGACTTTTTAAATGAAAATGGTGCAGAAGAATCACCTGAGCCACTAAAACCCCAAGCTGCAAGGATAAAGGAAATCCCAAATTATACCTTCCATCCTTTTATATCTGTGGCTCTTTCTGAATTTCCTAAATCTGATCATATTCACACCAGCACTCCCATCGTGGTTGGTGTTTTATTTTCTCCTCCAGCGCTGCTCATTCCCTTTTTTCTCACTCCCATCTATCTGGAAACGTTGTGCCACGAAAAAAAAAAGAGCAAATAAAACAGAAATGAATGCCTGAACAAGGATAATAATGTCCTCTACTCCAGAGATCAAAGATTCTTGATAAATTCTGTTTTGCTGTGCAGCTGACACTGGTTCTCAGCACAAAGCTGAGGCTCCAGCAGAAGCTGGCCCCACTCCCCAGCAATGGACTGCTTTCAAACAGTTTTATCATTTTTACAGAACTCTGTCTGACTCAAACCAAACCCCAACCTGACAGGCAGGCCCAGCACAGCTGTAGGAGGAACAAATACAATAAAACTCTGGTCTGAGAAAGGCCAAACATCAGGGAAAACAATTCCTGGTGGGGAGAGGGAAGAGCAGCGGTGGAATTCTGCTCGTTGGGGTGACGTGTGCGAATCCAGACAATCCCAGGGAGATTTGGGGGGCTCAAATCCACCCTGGGGAGTCACTCCAACCCTGCAGCAATCAAACCCAGCACAGGGAGCTCATTTTCCCCCAGAACTCCGGGTATAAAGCCAGCAGAAAAACAGCCTGCAAGGAGCAGTACAGAATGCAGCTCTCCTTTGGAGGTGACGGCAGGGCTCTCATTTGCAAGTGATAAATGTCACTGCTCTTCCATCTGCAGCCTTTTAAAACCATTTTGGGGGATGTAATGAGGCTGCACAGCCTCGGAGGGACAGGCAGGGGACAGCGGGGCCATTTGAGCTTTGCTGAGTGTGGCACAGGGGAGTTCTCCATGTTTTTTTCCCCTTTTTTTTTTCTTTTTTTACCAAAATGAGGTGCCCCAGGGGAAAGTCAGCAGCTCGAAGCAGCCCCACCTGAGTGTGTCTTGGGAGGAAGCCTACTGCCTCATATTTTTTAAAAAGGAAAAAAAAAAAATTATAATAATAGAGCCGAGCCAAAAATATCAAGCAGTTCATAGCTGTGAAAAAGCCAGGGAAAGCTGAGTCGCCGCCGGCCAGTGTTGTTCTTCCAAACAAGCTGACCACCCTCCCTTCATAACATTTTATTTATTAAAGCAAAAATTGGCCCACTGGAATAAAATTATGCCCCATTCATATACAAATGTCTATCTATGAGGGATGGTTATTAGTGACTGTGTTTCCATACAGCCACAAGGTCCCTACTGATTTTTTTTGGGGGGGGCGAGGCGCTGAATTCGTTAGTGAGGGAAAAATTTAAACGGTGTGGACTGGAAGGAGCAACAATTCAGTTATAAGTCAGTTGTAGCTGTTATGCCTCAGTTATAACTCGGTTATAATTCGGGTATAACTCGTTTTAAGCGTTATAATTCACATTTAATTCCTCAGAACTCCGCGCAGGCCGCGGGGCCGCTCTCGCACGCCGTTGCCCTGGCAACAGCGAGCTCGCCTCCCATTGGTCGGTGCGCGGCGCAGCAGCCAATCAGCGGCCGGCGTTTGGCCGCCGGCAAGATGGCGGCGGCGAGGCGGGACCGTGCGGAGGAGCGGGGCCGGGAGCGGGGATGGTTTTAAGGAATAAAATCCGTGTAAATTATTGCATCCCTGAGCAACTCCGTCCTTAACCAGTCCCCTCAAACACCCTTCTCACGCAGCAAATAATCCTCAGGGACTTTCTGGCTGAGCATTCACAGAGACACCCTCCTAAATTGACGGAGCGCTGCAGAGGCTCAGGGCAGCAGAAGCAGCACCTTCGCTATTTTCCGCTATTTACCTTTTTTTTTTTTTAAATCCCCACTGTGTTAATTCCCATTTTTAAGTTCCCCGTATTTACCTGCAGCACAGTCTAGACAGCTAATGAAACAGCAAGAGCCCAGTGGGTTTTCAGAAGAATGTCAACAAGAAGAGAATGAGAAATAAATGGATTTAGGAATGGGATGGGTGCTGAGCGTGCCTCGGGCCGGGTTTATTGGGTTTATTTGGTTTATTCTTGTCATTCCTAAGATCCCCAGGGATTGACGCCGTTGTTGTGAGGGCTGGAAGGAGCAGCAGGTCACATTTCCAAAATGTGCTCAGAGATGCCGAGGGATCCCAGAGGGATTTTTCCAGCCAGTTCATAAAACCAGCTGGTGAGTCAGCCCTGGAAGCTAATGGGAGTCAGGCCTGGAACTTATCTAGGTGCTTTTAATAAATCCTACTCTTTCCATATCGACATGATTGAATGCATAATGGGCTTTTTTTAGCTGTGACCCAGTGTTTATCCAGTGCCAAGAGCAGCAAGCTGAGCACTAAAATCCTCTGTACTTCTGGAAAATAGTGCCTGCTCCGGAGAATCCAAAATATTAATCAGCAGGTAAGCGTGCAGTCAGGCTGAGACAGAAATTCTCCCTCAGCACCTCCCAGCAGGGTTTGGTCTTTTCATTTCTGTGCAGATTCTGAATTTCAGGAGTTACTTCTGAGTTACCAAGAGCAGATTTTCTGCTGATTTTTGTTTCTCCCAGCCAGCGTCCCCAGAGCTGCTGTGTTTTACATGAAACCCACTGCTGACAGTGATTGAGAAAGAAAGGGGGGAAAATGGAAAAAAAGAAATTCAGCAGTGATTTTCTTTCAGTCTTAATTGTTTCTTTACCATTCCCTTCCACGGATGCAGTTGGATAAAAAACCTTGTGGTTCATGAGTAGAAGGGAGAACTCCTTGTACACTGAATAAAACCCATTAAATGATATTGAAATTACAAAGTGCAGAGCCAGAAGGACATTAAATGGGTGCTGTAGTTTTTTCTCACTTTACACCTGAATTGGGATGTTTTCCTGACAAGTTTATTTATCACTCCCTTCCATGGGTGCAATTGGATAAAAATCCTTTTTGTTCAGGAGCATCCTGCAAACTGCAGGAGTAGAAGGGAGAACTCCTCACACCCTGAATAAAACACATTAAATGATATTGAAATTATAAAGTTCAGAGCCAGAAGGACATTAAATAGGTGCTGTAGTTTTTTCTCACTTTACACCTGGGTTTGGGTGTTTGCCTGCCGTGTTCCTGAATGTTTTGAACACCTCCAGGTATCGTCTGTGCCATGGTGAGCTGAAACTTCTCAGTGTTCCACCTCTGTGAGCAAACTCCAAAACCCCAAAATCACCCCTGGAGCAAACTGAAATTGCCCTGAAGTGCCTCCCTTTGGCTCAAACAGCTTAGAACTAAATTTGTGTTTTAGGGAATGGAAGAAATCTGGGGTGTTGTTTTTCCTGAGGTGTTTTCTGCTTTGATTTGGGAGGTCCAAACTGTGGCCCTGGTGTGTTGGTTCCACGCTGCATTCCTGGGGGATAACTGGGATCAGGAAGTGGCTGCATCCTGAAAGGAGTTGAGCGATTCCCTGTGATGGAATTTTGGGTGGCAGGAGCACTCCCTGGACACTTCAGAAGCTGCACACAGGGGAAGGATCCAGGCCCAGAAACAAAACCTCCCTTACCTGAGCTGAACATTTTTCCCTCTCAGAGGGAAGCTGTCGCATCAAACTCGATGGAGACACAGCTGATATTCCATGAGGGGCCAGGGGAGGAAATCCCAGCTGAAATGAGTCACCCTTTTTGTGCAAATATTAACTTTGGCTGGGGGACATTTCTCTGCTATCTCTTCTCCAGATCTGGCTCACAGTACATTGTCTTGGCTGCGTTGAGCTGGAGCCTTTGGTTCTTTGAATAACTTTCCTTTTTCACTCTTTTATCTATTTATTGTATCTGAAAGGTAAAGAAAACACAATTTTCCCCACCATTCCACTTGCAGAGATGCAGTATTAAATTCTGTACCGGTGGAAAACTTTGATTTAATAATGGCAGAAAGCACAATGCTGAGGATTTGGGCTTCTATTGCTCAAATGAGTGGAAAATCCAAGGAGCTGGCAAGCCCTGCTTCCCTGGATCTCCCTGCCCTTCCATCCCCATGCTCTGACTGGTTTATTTTAGAAATAAAAATAATATATTAGCAGTATTTACAATTTATTAGAATTACTTCGAATTTATTTTATGTAGAAACATTGGTGGACACTGGAATTAATGTTGAATTTTGAAAAATCTTCGTATTCCCCAGCAAAACACTCTTCAAGGTTGCATCCACCAACTGTTCAGAATTAATTACAGATGATAAGAGAGGAAATTATTTAAACATTGCTCATTCCTGGTTCCTGATCCTTCAAACCTCATCACTTGTGGTAGAGGAACACGGGAATGCAGAGCTGGAATCCAGTGCTCCAGGTGTCTGGAGGAGATGTGGAGTTTGGAGCATTCTGGGGGAAAAACAGGACTGAAGTTTTTGTCAAACACCTGAAAAGTCTGGGATGGAAATAAATCCCTTTTGAATTTATTCTTTATCAGTCTCTTTTCATGGTGAGGGTGCTCAAGTGCTGCTGCAAGGTGACAAAGGACATTTCTCCCACACTGCTCCCATGGCGCTGCTCTTGGCCCTGCAGGCAGGACACAAAATTCACTTTTCCAAGCAGCATTTTAGAGAAGGTGGCCATAAATAACCCAGGTTTGGACAAAGCACCAGGGCTGACACCCCCAGCCTTGCAAATTGTGCCCCAGGATCTTCCACAAGTGCTCAGGGGTTGGGCTTTGGCCTCCTGCAGTGACATATTTTCTTCCTGACCTCAACACTGGTGTCCCCTGGCAGCTGGGACCTGGGGACACTGCAGAGAGCCAGCTTTTCTTTCACCCTCTCTGCCATTCCTGTAAAAGGAGCTGCTGCCCAGATAAGGGACAGCCAGCAGGGACAGGAGCTGGCAAGGGCTCCCTGAGCAGATTAAGGGAGGGAGGCAGAATTCCAGAACCATCCGGGAGCTCTGCCTTGTTTTGCTGCTTTGTTTGACATCCTCAAGTTTGTGTTGTTTCATTCTGGGTCCTTGTTTCATCTCATTTTTGGGCTTCTGGGCTGCTGCAAGTTGCAGAGTTCCCGAGTCCCTTTGCACTTATCTTATCTGGGTTTCCTCATTTCCACTATTAGGTGATGTCTGACACCTTTTGGGTCCAGTCGGATTGTCTGGACATGCAGTGAGTCACTCCCTGTCCCCCAGCATTTTCCAACCTCCCCTCACCCCTGCTTGGAGGGGAAAGTGTTTCCAGCAGGTTATCCCGGTCCTTTGATGGGTACAGCCCCATCTGGAGGAGGGTTCAGATGGAAATCTCACAGAAAAAAAAGGTGTTCTGGTCACTCTTGAGGAGGGAGTGAAATCAGAGGAGGTGGGAAGTTTTCACATTGTTGGGAATGGTTCTGTGCTGTGCAGCAAAACCTCTGCTCTGAGTGCTCCTGGCTGCCTCCAGAGCCAGAGATGTGCCCATCTCTGTCAGGTAAAGATCCAAATCACAGCTGCACATCTGGGTCAGGTACAGATCCAAAGCAGAGCTGCACATCTGGGTCAGGTAAAGATCCAAATTAAAGCTGCACATCTGGGTGAGGTGGAGGATCCAGATTAAAGCTGCACATCTGGCTGAGGGGAAGGATCCAGCTCACAGCTGCACATCTGGCTGAGGTGGAGGATCCAAACTAAAGCTGCACATCTGGCTGAGGTAGAGGATCCAAATTACAGCTGCACATCTGGCTGAGGGGAGGGATCCCCCAAACACTGCTGCCAGGAGCTGCTGGTGGCTCTCTGTCCCACTGGAAGAAGCCCTGAGGATGTGAGTGCCAGCTCCTGGTCCCTCAGTGAGACCTGCAGAGGGCTCAATTAAAGCAGGATTGGTTAATGGGGATGGGACAATTGGGAATGAGGTGATGGGTGACGTGCTGCTGCTGGATTTGAGAGCCCCACAGGCCCTGTGTTCTGAAGTCCCTCCCAACATTTCTCACTTAGACCAGAAATGAAAGTTGTTTTTGCATTAAAATGCACATCTCTAAACGATTTCCATTTTATTTATTGAGCAAAAAGAAAATAACACTGAAACATTCACAATGTCAACCTTTTAAAACATTTTTACCCCGATACCAAGGGTGATAAAAACATCTTCCAGAGCAAAAGAAAGAGCAAGGGAGTGATGGGAGCCTTTAGTTCCCATAAATTTAATTCCTCTGAAGTCTGGACACCCTGGGCGGATGCCTTGGCTCAGAAAGGACCTCCTGGCTCCTCCTTTTTGTCTTGGTTTTTAATTGGAGCCAGGAGAAGGAGCCCAGCATTTGCCAGGTGAAGGAGAGCTGTGCCCTGGCAGGACGCCCGCAGAGCCATTCCTGGTTTGTGGATTAAAATAAGGACGGGGAAAGGGGTGGAGAGGGAGGAGAAGGAAACCCGAGAGAGAAGAGCAAAACACTTTGTTCTAATTCAGGTGAAGAATCCTGAATTTCATCTGGGTGTCCTCACGGAGCGCCTGCCACGTACAGGGTGGAGGAGGAACAAATTCCTTTTGGGCTCGTGCTCTATTCCCGAATTCTCCCGGTGTGCCAGGCTCTAGGGACGGCCCAGGCTGCTCCCTGCTCACACAGCCCTGCCAGGGGGAGGCTCTGGGAGCAGCTTGGACTCAGGGCTGGTTTTTCCTCTGGATCTCTGCTGCTCACAGTGACCCCGAGATGCCTTGGGAAGTCTCTTTTCCCAAGGCGGTCAAAGAAGGAATCAGAACTCAAGGTTGTTTATTGTTTCTCATCTATAAAATTCTTTCTGAGGTCTGTTCAGCAGGACAGACAGAGGCACTCTGGTGTTATCTTTTTATACTAAAACTCTGTGTACAATATTTACCAAAACTGCCCAACACCCATCACCTGTGTCAGACACTGAGCTGCTGCTCTAAACCAACCTAAAAGTGACACCATCACCCAGAAGATGGAGGCCAAGAAGGAGAAGGAGGAGAAAGAAGGACACACCCAGATTCCTCCATCTTGCCCCCTGAACCCCCATTCTAAAAACCCCCAAAAATCTATTTTTCACCCCGTGACAAACCAATTATTATTCTGTTTAGACTTTCGTGGCTTGCAGATCCTCATAGAAGGTTGGTCATTTTCTCCATGGGTCACAATCGATGTCACAGGGGTCTTGGGCTCTGTGCCAGGGTCTCTGAGCCCCCTGCAGGGGTCTGGGCAATCCAGGACAGCCAGAGGATTGTCCTGAATTCTGGCAGTTTCTGGTGCTGTCTGTGGTGTTGGGACTGAACCAGTGCAGCTCTGGCTGTGTTGGATCCCTGGCTCTCTGTCCTCAGCCTGGAAATGAGCAGGAGCTCAGGAGCTGAGGGGTTTCTGCCCCAAAGCTGTGGCACACAGAGGTTCTGAGCCCGTTTTTTGAGCTGCTTTTGAATGAACCACTTCTCTTTGGGGGGTTTGAATTCTAAAGGGTTTCCCAGCCAGAGCCAAATTTCACAGGATCGAAGAATTCTGGAATGGTTTGGGTTGGGAAGGGACCTCAAATCTCATCCCATCCCACTCCTGTCGTGGCAGAGACACCTTCCACCATCCCAGCCCTGTCCTTGAACATTCCCAGGGATGGGGCAGCCACAACCTCCTGTATCCTTCATCCATCCCTCTTCCTCTTACTTCAGGGAATGAATTCCTGTCATTAAGGCCCTTCATTCCCAGATTTCCCTGCTCGCAGTGCTTGGTCACTGATGGCAAAAGCAGCATTGCAGCAAATCCCCCTGAAATTCAGAGTTCCCACTCTCACTGAAGGGAGAATGCTGGGCCGTTTTCCATCCAGGGAACTTTCTGATGCAAAATAATCTCTTTGCAAAATCAAACTTGCTCCTGGAGCCTGCCAGAGTTTGGCCAGAAAAATGCAGCTCAGTGGGGAAGTGGAACTGACAGCATCCTGCCTGCCCACCTGGAAGCCTCACAATGTGATTTTTTTTTGGTTTCTGTTGAAGGGAAAAAAACTGAAATAAAATGTTTCTTTCATTTTTCAAGCAAACAAACAAAAACTAATTTAAAAAACCCTAATAGCCCTTGGAAATCCCTGCATGCAAATGAATTCATGTCAGGTTTGTTGCTGCCATTTTATTGGGATTTTTGTCCCTGTCAGAAGAATTTCCATCAATATTTTATAATTTTTTTTAGTTATTTCTGAAGAGAAAATTCTATTTTCAGACAGGTTTGGACGAATGAATTGAAACAAACTGGGAAGACAAGGCAAGGAGCAGAGAGAGCAGGGAAGGAGTCACAGGATATGCTTGACCTGGGAAAAATTAGTTCACCTATTTCACAAAAATTATCTTTTGGCTAAGCCAGAGCCATTTTCCTGTGGAATGGAGTTGGTTTCTAATTGATTACACGCAGAGGCCGCTCAGATGTCTGAAAGGCAACACTTGGAGATTTTTGTTCTCTCTGTTATTGAAGAGATCCCAAGTTCAAACCAACCATTCTGAAGCTGCCATATTTCCCATTATGTTGGTAATCAATTCCCTGGAATTCTGGCTGGCTGGAGATGTGAGGTCAGACCTCAGAGGGATTTCTGGGCTTTGGAAATCCTAAAGTAGAGTCCAGTTCCTTCCCTGGAGTGGCTGAGACACTGAAAGCCCCAGGGAGGGGATGGTCCCATCATTATTTCAGTCAGAGGAACTTCCCTACAATACAGCAAATTTCATTTGGATGTGACTATTTCCTCTGATTTTATAAATGGCCACATCCAAGGTTTTAGGATCCTAAAATCCACCCCCAATTCCCTGACATTTCTGTATCCCAGTATTTCTTTATTGGAGGAGCACTTGTCTTTATTTGCCATTGTTTGTGCTGAGGAAACTCCTTGGAGACCAGGAGTGAATTCCTGGGAGCTCTGGTGGCCAGATCGATCCGTGGAGCAGTTTCTGTGTTTTCTGATGCAATCCAGTGTAACAATGTTGTATCCCAGTAAACATGGAAATGGAGCAAGGAAAACATTTCTCAATCCACTTCCTAAAAATACTGCTCTGCCTGGGGAGGGGCTGCAGTTTTATTCCAGGAGCTCGTTCAAGCCCTCCTGGGTTTCCACAGTGTCTCGGGTTTGACTCAGGCTTGGATTTCATGGATTTGTGGATTGGGTAACAAAGACCTCCGTGGGCCAAATGCCCACGAGCGTGACATGCAAGAGCCATTCCCGAGTCCAGAGTGCTGTTCCTGGGTGGAAAAGTGCCAGGCAGGGCTGGAAGCAAGCTCTGCATTTGGCAGGGTGGGCAGATCACCAAGCACAGGGCTGGGAGGGCTTTCTGGAGCTGCCTGGTGGATATTCCAAAATATATAGATATATATTCCTTATGGAATATAGATTCTTTGTTCTGCAGTGATGCCTTTAATGTGTTAGTCTGGGATTTGGGGTGTTGGTTTAATGTGTTAGTCTGGGATTTGGGGGGGCTGGTTTAATGTGTTAGTCTGGGATTTGGGGGGCTGGTTTAATGTGTTAGTCTGGGATTTGGGGGGCTGGTTTAATGTGTTAGTCTGGGATTTGGGGGTGTTGGTTTAATGTGTTAGTCTGGGATTTGGGGGGCTGGTTTAATGTGTTAGTCTGGGATTTGGGGGGGTGGTTAATGTGTTAGTCTGGGATTTGGGGGGGCTGGTTTAATGTGTTAGTCTGGGATTTGGGGGGCTGGTTTAATGTGTTAGTCTGGGATTTGGGGGGGCTGGTTTAATGTGTTAGTCTGGATTTGGGGGGCTGGTTTGAATGTGTTAGTCTGGGATTTGGGGGGGCTGGTTTAATGTGTTAGTCTGGGATTTGGGGGGTGGTTTAATGTGTTAGTCGTGGGGATGTGTGGGGGGGGGCTGGTTTAATGTGTTAGTCTGGGATTTGGGGGGGCTGGTTTAATGTGTTAGTCTGGGATTTGGGGGGGCTGGTTTGAATGTGTTAGTCTGGGATTTGGGGGAGTTGGTTGAATTGTCTTTCTTCCCCTCCTTCCCTGCTGACTCCTGAGATGGACCCTGATGGAAATCCAAGTTTTCAGCTCCTGGAGAGGACAGAGGGAGTGACAGGGCACCAAATCCCCCGGTGTTGGGTGAGGAGCAGCACAGAGATGGGGCTCCAGAGGGGCTGTGCCTCAGCTGTCCCCTTGCCATGGAAAAGTGGAGACCTTCCCAGCCTGGCAGAGCTTGGCCCTCAGCCCTCAGCCCAGATTGCTGTCTGTGCTCTTGTCCTGCTGCTTTTGTTCCTGTTCTCAGGACACCTGACAGAGCACATCATCCTCTGGGGCAGGCAGGAGCCCCCTGTGCATTTGCAGCCCCTTCCCCAAGGGAATCCATTCCCCTCAGATGGAGGGAGCTAACCCAGCTTCACCCAGGGCCGTTCTGAGCTCTGACATTCATCTGAACACTTTCTCCAGACACAGAGATTGTTCTGTGATGAAGAAAATCCTCCTGCCCCTTTCCTCCCCACGTGCCTCTGGGTCTGGCTAAAAATAGCCCTGAACATCTGAAAATGTGTTCTAATCTTTTACCAGGGAACTGGATGAGGTCACAAGGCTGGCAGGGGACTGGTGGAGACAATCTGCTCCTGACACATCCCACAGGCCCAAGTGGGGTGAAGAAAGGTGGGGGAAAGGGGCCCAGAATGTCCTTTTTCCACTGGTTTTTGTGCCTGTCTTTGGTGCAGATGAAACCCTGTGGGTTAAAAACCCTTTTGATGTTCAGAGAGCAGGGTGGGATGGGATCAGCTCTGCTTTCAGCACTGGGAGCTGCACAGAGCACGGAGAGGAAAAGAGAAACCAGAGGATTCAGGCACAAAAGCCAAGGTGGGCATGGACAGAAAAGGGCAGACCAATGGATTTAGGCACAAAAGCTGAGGTGGGCATGGACAGAGCATGGAAAGAAAAAGGCAAAACGATGAATTCAAGCTCAAAATCCAGTGTGGACTCAGCCAGGACACAGCTCTGCTCCACTCTCTGTGTGCAGCAAGAAATGGGGGATTCTCCTTCCTCATGGTTTGGATCAAGTCCTCCCCTTTGGGTGTGGAAAATGTGTTTTCTTCGTTGGCATTTGCCAAAACGCCAGCCCTGCCTTGTCCCTGGAGAAAAGCTGAGGGTGCACAGCCAGGGTAGGAAGCTCAGGAGCCCAAGAAAATGAAAATATCCAGCAGTCCATGGGAGCAGGCAGCATCCAGGCTGGAGGTTCTCATAAGAGTTAATTTAAAAAAAAAAAAAAAAGTATTAAATATCCTTCTGCCACCCCGACAGAGATTGCCTGGGATAAGTGTTCCCTGAATTCTCATTTCCTGCTCCCGCACATCGGGCTGGGCTGGCAGAGTGGCTCAGGCACGGAACACTTCGCCCCCAGCCCACATCAGCTCCGTTCCTGGTCCGTTATTTGCATAATTGGGTGCTAAGGAAAACAAAGCCAACAAATTGCTGATAATTGCGGCGTGTCAATTAGAGGGGATAGGTCAGAGGGGCGGCAGCAGGGTGAAGTCTCCAGGTGTGTGGAGGTCAAAAGCGACCGGGGTTTGAGGGGGAGCTGGTTGGGGGTAGTAGCTGTCAGAGCAACTTAACAACGTGTTCTGCAATATTCCAAATATTCCAGTGGGAGTTCTGGGGTGGGGCCCCACTGGAAAGGGGCCCTGAAGGGAGCTGTGAGCTCTGGGGGTGTGTAAGGAGTGGTACAGGACAGGAGGATGTGACCACAAAAACCCTGTCAGAAAAGAGAACAGAGTCCTAGAACGAATTTAGTACCTGAACTAACAAAGCTGAAAATCCCCGTGGCACCCCAGATGGCTGGGAAGAGAAATCTCCATGGGGTGAGACAGAGCCTGAGGGTCAGGAGGGAGTGAGCCTGCCCTGATGCTCTGGGATGGGGGTGAGGAGGGAATGAGCCTGCCCTGATGGTCTGGGATGGGGGTCAGGAGGGAATGAGCCTGCCCTGATGGTCTGGGATGAGGATCAGGTTGGAATGAGCCTGCCCTGATGGTCTGGGATGAGGATCAGTTGGAATGAGCCTGCCCTGATGGTCTGGGATGAGGATCAGGTTGGAATGAGCCTGCCCTGATGGTCTGGGATGAGGATCAGGTTGGAATGATCCTGCCCTGATGGTCTGGGCTGATGCAGAGCCCAGTGCAGGTGGATCCCTGGACCAATTCTCTGAAACTGCAAAGTTCCCTGGCACTGAGGAGCATGAGAAGATCTGGAGAGCCTGAGGAACTGCAGTTCTTTTGGAAATGGTCTCACTTTTAACTACCACTGCTCCTTATTGCTGCAAAATCCTCCCCAGAAGCTCCTAGGGTAGGGGTTGAAAAATCAGCCCCCCAAATGTCAGGGGTTTAGAGCCTCTCCGGGGCAGCAGAAGGTGTGTGAGCTCCTCAGCTCCTCTCCATCCCAGCTGTCACAGAGGGCACAAGGGGACTGTGCTGGGACATGACTTCCCTCCTCCTCTCAGGGATTCTCTTTCCCTTCTGTCTCCAGCTGCAGCAGCCGAGGCAGGAGAGGAGCTGCCTGACAAAGCTTTCATTGACACAAGTGGATGATTTTTGCTAGAAAGCACTTCCTTCTCTGCTGAAGCCTTTGAAGTCTTGCCTTTGTTCTTTCAGGCTTGCTTTTTTTATATTTTTTTCTTTTTTCCCCTCTTTAAAAATGATAGGCAAAATACTTGAAAGTCATCTTTTGGTGCAGACAGGATAACAGGAGCAGCCACAGAAACCCTTCATTTAAGAGGTGTCATCCTGCTCAGGTGATGCATCTGAAATATCATTTACTAATCCTTGTTGAGAAAACAGTGCCTCGAAGAATTGAAAAGTGCTGGTTGAATTTTAAACCCTGATTTACTCTTCAAGTTGTCTTCTTCCTCCTGTGGGTCCCTGGCTCTGCTGCCTCTGATCTTTGTCCCTCTTTCATGTGGCTTTGGCATCGCTGTCTGCAGGATGGATTTGTGGAGATGAGCTCCCTGGAATCAGCATCCAGAGGTGCCAGTGGGAGGCAAGGGGTTATAAATAAATCTGGTTTTTAATATCTGAGCACTCTGGTAGATTTGGGTGCTCTAAAGCCTGAAATGCCATTATTTCTTTGATTTTTATTTCTCTTTTTGCTCCTTAGCACCGAGTGTTGTTCATCCCTGTGTGGAGACCTGGTTCTCCGTGGTGAATAAATGGAAATTTCAGTTCCTTGCTGAGAGGGGCAGATCAGCTTCAGAGCCAGCAGGATCAGGTCCTGTGTCACCCAGGGCTGATCCCACCCTGCCCTGCTCAGGTGCCATTCCCAGCAGGACCAGCCCTCCCTGCCACCCCGGGGCCCTGCAGGCTGGAAAAGCTGAGCTGATCAACCCTGGGAAGTGACAAAGCTCCAAAATCATCCCAAGAACCCCAAACCCTGGTGGAAATCCCCTCCATCCCAGCCAGGACTGGTTCTGCCTCTCTGTCTGCTCTGCTGCCTCTCCCTGAGCTTAAACAACAGAGATTTTATCAGCTGAATTTTCAACAGAATTTCCTTAATATTTCATAACTAATATTTTTAAAAGGAGTTTTTTAGCGTGGCAGTCACTGACGGGAAGCCCATCTCACTTCTGCTGAGCTGAATTTTCCCCAGTCCTCAAAATCAGGATAACTTAGAGGCCAGTCTTTAGGAACTGTAAAAAAATCAGAGTTCTTGGGGTTTATAGAGGGAAAAAAGATCCTTCTTTGCTCCTTGGTTTTGTGCTGCTCCTCTCCCTCCATCAGCACTGAGCAGCAGAGGAAATAAACCCCAATAAAGCAGCCTAAACTCTGCTTTTTTATTGTTTCTTTTTTCAAATCCCCACTCTGAGCAGAAGCAATGCTCAGCTGGAAGCCCAATGAACCCTTTGAAGCAGTCATTGGTGCCCGTTCTTTTAAAGCCTTTTCCCATTTGAAAGATCAGAATAAAGAGGGGATTGGAGGCATCAGGATGGCCAAGGCAAACATTTGACACTGTGGAACTGGGAGAGGATAAAGCTCAGGCACGTGAGGCCAGGCTGCTGCTGGGCTGGGGATGGGGCTGGCTCCTGCAGGAAGGACCAAAATGAGGGGAAAATTCACATTTGGTGTGCTTGGACTCGCTGGTGTTGGAGAGGAGGAGGGTGGCACCGAGCTGGGATGGCAGCAGGCTGGAAAAAGCAAATCCTGCTCTTCTGGGGTGGGGGATCTTGGCTCCTTTCTGTCTGTATTTCTGTAAAAAAAGGTAGCACAGATAGTTCTGTGATGTTTTCTGTAAAAAAAAAAAAAAAAATCTGTATTTTTGTAAAAAAGATACCACAGATATTTCTGTCATTTTTTTCCTGTGATTTTTTTTTAAAGGTATTTCTATAGAAAGGAGCAGGAGAAGAAATCCTCTCAGTTCTTTTGGTTTACAAGTAAAATGCTCCACATGCCCAAGGTGAAAAGCAAGGCCTTAAAACTCTTTAAAATCTTCATTCCCTTGAAATTATCAGGGGTTAAAAACTTTTGGGATAGAAAAAATGGGAGAAGAAATCCACAGAGTTCTTTTGGCTTCCAGGTAAAACATGGCCAAGGTGAAAGGTCTGAAACCTCTTTAAAATCTTTATTCCCTTGAAATTATCACTTTTGGGATAGAAAGGAATGAGAGAAGAAATTCACAGAATTCTTTTGGCTTCCAGGTAAAATGCTCCACATGGCCAAGGTGAAAAGCAAGGCCTTAAAACTCTTTAAAATCTTTATTCCCTTGAAATTATCCCTTTTGGGATAGGAAGGAACGGGAGAAGAAATCCACGGAGCTCTTTTGGCTCCCAGGTGAGAGGTTCCACATGGCCAAGGTGGAAAGCAAGGCCTGATGCTCTGTGTTTGTCATCTCCAAACAAATCCAACACTGCAGCCCTGTGCTCCTGCTGGAAAGAAAAACAAACTGGGAACAATGGGAGAAAGCCCAGAGCCAGCCTGGAGAGGGAATTCAGTCATTTCCCAGGCTCCAGCTGGAGAAGGGGATCCCAGGGCTGGGGCTGGGGGAGCAGAGGGGTGCTGGGGGGCTGTCAGCACTCCTGAGCCCTGTGTGCTCCCTCAGCCCAGTGCCTGACTGGGATTCAGGGCTTTCCAACCTTCCTGGAGCTCATTTTGGAGTTTCCAGGTTCCCTGGGCTCTGCTCTTACCCGGAGCTGTGCTCTGAATCCGCAGGGAGGGGAGATGGGAAAAAGTCAAGAGGAGTTTGTTTCTGAAGGCAGTGTTTGGAAAAACCCACCGAGGTAGCCAAGAGTAGAAAATCCTGTTTGGAAGAGGGATAGATTTGGTTTTCTGACTCCAGAAAAAAAAGGAGGAGCTTTTAAATAAAACCTTATTTTAATGAGTGATACCAAAAGTGCTGCTGGACTGCTGCACACCAGTCCCTCCTCGCCAGAGGCACAGATTTCCCTGGAAATTAAAAATTAAAAATTAAAAAAATCAACCCTGCACGTGCACTGAAGATTCTGTCCTTCCCCAAAAAATTGCATTTCCCAGGAGGGGCCGAATGGAACCTCCCCTCACAAACCTGGAGCTGTTTTTCCTTCCCTCATGGCATAAATCATAGGAGTGGGATAAAAAAACCCCCCTGTTAGCACAGAGCTCAGGTTTGTTTATTTTTTTGCCAGCTGCAACATGCTACCCTGGGAGGGGTGCTGGAAAACCTGGATGTCAGCCCCGAGCTGGGGTCTGGCCCCTCTCACGGAGCTCCAGCCCTGCCAGGAGCCCCTGATCCCCTCCCCAGAGGCAGGGATGGAGCTCCTGCCAGTCCAGCTCAGGGTTCTTTATCAAACCCCGGAGCTGCCCAGGGAATGGTGCTGCTGGTGCCAGGCTGGCTCTGCCCCACTCCTGCCTGGCACACTGGGCGTTTGTTGGGCTGGAGATCAGGAATTATCCCCCCACTTCCCACCCTTGGGGGGCAAAATTCACCTCCACTCATCCCAGGGCTGCTCCTTGACGGTACAAACATTCCAGGGAAATCTCTGGAGCCTGGGGTGCTGGGTGGAGGGAGGAAGGGGCTCGGGAATGGGCTGAGCTGTTTGCTCATGTGTTTGCTGGGGCCGGTTTGTTTTGTTTATTAATCGGCCTTGAAATGCCGAGGGGAAGGGTTGAGGTGAGCTGAAAATGCCAGATGTGCCTCAGGATGGAGGCTCCTTTTGTGCTGGATGGAACTGGTGGGGTGCTGGATTTTCCCTTTTATCCACCCCTCTTTCCCCTAGGAAAAGGTGCTGTTGTTGTTTTAGAAGAGGTCAGAAATCGCAGCAAATTAAACAATTTACTGCAGGTCAGTAAATTTACTCCCAGCACTGTCCATGCTCAGATGTAACACAGTCCACACAGCAACTCAAAAAACTAAATAATACAAATAAAATAAATAATGCAAATAAATTAAATAATACAGATAAATATAAAAATTAATTGAATAATACAAATAAATTAAATCATACAAATAAATCATACAGATAAGTTAAATCATACAGATAAATATAATAATAAATTGAATCATACAAATAAATTGAATCATACAAATAAATCATACAGATAAATTAAATAATACAGATAAATAATAAAAATAAATGGAATAATACAAATAAATTGAATCATACAAATAAATCATACAGATAAATTAAATAATACAGATAAATAATAAAAATAAATGGAATAATACAAATAAATTGAATCATACAAATAAATCATACAAATAAGTTAAATCATACAGATAAATATAAAAATAAATGGAATAATACAAATAAATTGAATCATACAAATAAATCATACAGATAAATTAAATCAAACATAAATAATAAAAATAAATGGAATAATACGAATAAATTAAATCATACAAATAAATCATACAAATAGGTTAAATCATACAAATAAATTCAATCATACCAATAAATTGAACAATAAAAATAAATAAAATAATACAAATAAGTTAAATCATACCAATGAACAATAAAAATAAATTAACCAATAAAAAGAAATTAAATAATAAAAATAAATTAATAAGCTTTGTTTTTCCACGGAGGAAAAGGGGAATAAAAGTCATGAGCAAACAGCATTTTAACAAACAGGCAGGAGATGCTGCTGCTGTCACTGGGGTTTTCCAGGGGAGAATCCCACATGGGACAATTTTAGGCAAATCCCATTGGAATGCAGAATTCCTGTTCCTAGGAGTCTGATCCTGTGAACCCTCACAGGAGGATTTCCAGCATTCCCTGGAAAACAAAAACCACATCCAGGAACCACTGGAGCCAACCCTGCCTTTGGTGCTTCCCAGGAGCTTCAGGGACTGGAGAAGTGAACTCAGAAATTCCTGGGAGTGCCTGTGCTGATGGAGGGAAAGGAGGGAAAAGGACACCAGGGCAGAGCTGACATTCTCCAGGTGGGAAGTTGGGATTTTCATCTCAAAATGTGGATTTTCATTTCATTTCTTCCTGGAAGAGGGGATCAGGCTTTGGAGCTGCCCAGGGAGGTTTGGGATGCCCAGTCCTGGAGGTGGCCAGAGCACTCAGAGCTCTGGGCTGGGACCCCTGGACTTGAGGGACTTTTCCCACCTCAATAATTCTGGGATTATGAAATAGAGAAAGGAAATATGTGGCTTTTCTTGATCTTTTTGATTTTGAAGGATGAATTAATGTGAAGTTAAGATAAAAGTGCATCTATGAGAGAGAACCTGACAAAAAACCTTGGATGTGTGGAGACCCTGTGGATGTAAGTGGAGCAGGAACTAATTCCAATTGAAAGGTTTGATAGATCCAGGGATCTGAAAGGCAGTGACATCCAGCAGGATTGAGGTGTTCCTGGAGGTTTCATCTCATGACAAGTTCAGCAAATCCAAGAATTCAGAAGATCTGAGATCCTATCCATCCTCCTCAGAAGATGCAGATCCTTCAAGGTTTGATACATCCAGGGATCTGAAAGGCAGTGACATCCAGCAGGACTGGGGTGTTCCTGGGGTTTTATCTCATAGCAAATCCAAGGAATCAGAACATCCTTAGGATCTGAGATCTTATCCATCCTCCCCAGAAGATGCAGATCCTTTGGGGATCTGTACATGCAGGAATTGAAAGGTTTGGTAGATGCAGGAATTGGAAAGGCAAGAAAATCCAGCAGGATTTAGGTGTTCCTGGGGGTTTTATGTCATGACAAGTTCAGCAAATCCAAGAATTCAGAAGATTTGAGATCTCATCCATCCTCCCCAGAAGATGCAGATCCTTCAGGGATCTGTACATGCAGGAATTGAAAGGTTTGGTAGATCCAGGGGTCTGAAAGACAGTGAAATCCTGAGGTGTTCCAGAGGTTTTATCTCATGACAAGTTCAGCAAATCCATGAATTCAGAAGATTTGAGATCTCACCCAACCTCCCCAGAGGATGCAGATCCTTCAGGGATTTGTACATCCAGGAATTGAAAGGTTTGATACATCCAGGGATCTGAAAGGCAGTGACATCCAGCAGGATTGAGGTGTTCCTGGGGTGTCTCATAACAAATGCAAGGAATCAGAACATCCTTAGGATCTGAGATCTCACCCAGCCTCCCCAGAAGATGCAGATCCTTCAAGGTTTGATAGATCCAGGGATCTGAAAGGCAGTGACATCCAGCAGGACTGGGGTGTTCCTGGGGTTTTATCTCATAGCAAATCCAAGGAATCAGAACATCTTTAGGATCTGAGATCTCATCCATCCTCCCCAGAAGATGCAGATCCTTCAGGGATCTGTACATCCAGGAATTGAAAGGTTTGGTAGATCCAGGGGTCTGAAAGACAGTGAAATCCTGAGGTGTTCCAGAGGTTTTATCTCATGACAAGTTCAGCAAATCCATGAATTCAGAAGATTTGAGATCTCACCCAACCTCCCCAGAGGATGCAGATCCTTCAGGGGAGGGTGACCCCCGCATGGAACGGGTCCTGCCCAGCCCCTCTGGTGCCCCATTGTTCTCCCTGCTCCGAGGGGGAGGAATCAGCCCCCCAAGGAATGGCCCAAAGACAAAACGTTAATTGTGAAGTGATTTAATTGCATTAAAGCCCTTACCAAACGAGGCCCAGAGCACAGAGGTGGCCTGCTTTATTCTTGATGCAGATATTATGGAAATTTATGTCCCTGATGATGCCAATCTCGTGAAGCCCCTCAGGTTCCTGAACCGTTTCCAAGCTGTCCCCCTTGCTCAGGGGGGAATTCTTTTAATTTTGTTCTGGTTTTGCAGAGGGGCCTGGCCAACCCCCCGTGTGGGTTTTGTGTGCTGCCCTTTCCTGCCAGCCAGGGGCTGCCTCTGGCCCTGGGGTTTTTTTGGCTGCTGGAAGAAAAGTTTGTTTCTGAGGTGAAAAATTTGCCTTTTAAATTTCTGCACAGTTCATACCCAGATTATAATTCATAGCCAGGGCTGAATACCAAATGACCCCGCTCCTCATTTCCACAAATATCCTGAAAGGCAGAGAGGGAAAACGCTGGCCCAAATCCAGTGCTGCTCCCAAATCAATGGCATTTATGGAAAGGTTGGATTTGGCCTCTCCCATCTTTCATTTCGAGCTCTCAGATTAACAGAATATAAATATTGCATGATGCCCCAGAGCTGCCCCAGCAAATGGCTCCAAGATGCATCTCTCCCCCTTGAACAAGGCAAATATTGTGGGATGGAGGCTCCAGGAGAAAGACTGGAAAAGCTGTTAGTGCCTGTGTGCTCCAAGGTGCTTGTGGAGACTGAAACTTGGAGGAGAAACTCCCCAACTCTTTTTTTGGCACTGCCAGAACGACCCACAGTTGCTTTTTCCATGATGCATCATTAAAAAGGTTTCGTCAAGCTTAGTCCTGCTGGTTCCACGCTGTCTGTTATCCCAAGAATTTTCCATAACAAAGGGAAAGAAGGAAATGTGGGTTTATTGAGAGGGAGATAAACTGGCTGGAAATTGTACTGAGGAGTTTTCAGTGGAGTTAGGGCTTATTCCTGCTCTGTTCCCTCATCTCCAGAGGTGTGGGAGCAGCTCAGAGCTTTTAATTATGAATTAATTAATGTGAGCCCAGGAGTGCTCCACGTCTGATGGGATGCCAAGCCAAGGGATTTATCCTGGCAAACCCCATCCCACCATCCCTGCTCTGCCACACCAGAACAGTGACCAAGCACAGCTCTCACTTCCATTTTGGAGTCATTTTTCAGTCTTTCTGGGATTGAAATTTTGGGATAAAACACAGGGATTTCAGCTGAATCCCCAGGGATGCCCAGCTCTGGTCCTCTAGGATACCTGTGGTGTGTACCCTTTAGGATACCCGTGGTGTGGGAGCAGCTCAGAGCTTTTAATTATGAATTAATCACCTTAATGTGAGCCCAGGAGTGCTCCCTGTCTGATGGTGGCTCCTGTTGGGATGCCAAGCCAAGGGATTCATCCTGGCAAACCCCATCCCACCATCCCTGCTCTGCCACACCAGAACAGTGACCAAGCACAGCTCTCACTTCCATTTTGCTTTCTGGGATTGAAATTTTGGGATAAAACACAGGGATTTCAGCTGGATCCCCAGGGATGCCCAGCTCTGGTCCTTTGGGTACCTGTGGTGTGAAACACGTGGCTGTGATTGCTCCATCAGTGCTGGAGCTGCTGTTCCTGTGTCATTTTCCTGGCACATCGTTAATAAACTGGGAATTTCATCCCTGATTTCCATGGTGTCCTGCTGAAAACCACCTGGGTTTCACCTTTCAGCAACGCTGAGAATGAATGAGAGGAGAGGAGGGGGGCTGAGCGTGGTGCTGGTGTTCGAGCTGGGATCAGTCTTGGTCGATCAGATTGGAACGAGCTGGAAAAAACAAAAAAAAAACAGGACTGGGAATTCAGCTCTGCAGAGGCTGTGCAGGATTTTCCAGCACTGCCTCCCCAGGCAGGAACCTTTCACAGAGCAGGACTGTAGGCGAGACTGGGGGTTGCACGGCCGGGACGGACAGAGACGAGAGATCTCTGAAGCCAGGTCGTGGAACTTGGGGTTTATTGCCAAGGGCGTGGGGACAGGGCCCTGCTGGGAGCTGCCAGCTGCAGCTCGGAGCAGGCCCGAGAGAAGAGAGAGGATGAGAGGGTAAGAACGTAAAAGGCAAGAGCTAAGAGCATAGAAAAGTAAGAGCAAGAGCAAAAGCAAGGGAGCAAGAGAGCAAGAGCAAGAGAGCGAAGTTCCCGTTACAACACAATAAATCATCTTCTGTGTTGAATATTCTGATTCTCACTAACCAATCTAGTAGAGGATACAAATCCTATAGCATCTACATACAGCCTATAAGAATCACTACATTACCAGATTGTGGTACATTTTAAACCCTAAATCTACTCTTCGGACCCCTTCTGCCAGGCTGGCAGGGTCTGCTCTGCCCCTTGGACCTGCCTGCTTGCAGAGGGTGTTGTTTCATCAAGAGGGGATTACCTTCAGCCAGCCACACCATTGTTTTCCCGTTGTTCAGTAACTGAGGGATGTCAAAGCTTGCTTTCATTTCAATCTCGCTTATAGTTTCTATATTCTCAAAATCTTTTGCCAGGCAATCATATTTGTAAGGCTTTCCTGTTTCATCTTCCCCAACACAGGACCTTGCCCAGATCTTTGTCTGCCTCCCTGGGATCCACTGATCCTCCATTGGATCCACTGATCCTCCCTGGGATCCACTGATCCTCCATTGGATCCACTGACCCTCCATGGGATCCACTGACCCTCCCTGGGATCCACTGATCCTCCATTGGATCCACTGACCCTCCATGGGATCCACTGACCCTCCATGGGATCCACTGACCCTCCATGGGATCCACTGATCCTCCATTGGATCCACTGACCCTCCATGGGATCCACTGACCCTCCATGGGATCCACTGATCCTCCATGGGATCCACTGACCCCCCATGGGATCCACTGACCCTCCCTGGGATCCACTGACCCTCCATGGGATCCACTGATCCTCCCTGGGATCCACTGACCCTCCCTGGGATCCACTGACCCTCCATGGGATCCACTGATCCTCCCTGGGATCCACTGACCCTCCATGGGATCCACTGATCCTCCCTGGGATCCACTGACCCTCCATGGGATCCACTGACCCTCCATGGGATCCACTGATCCTCCCTGGGATCCACTGACCCTCCCTGGGATCCACTGACCCTCCATGGGATCCACTGATCCTCCCTGGGATCCACTGACCCTCCCTGGGATCCACTGATCCTTTGTTCTGTCTCACCTGTGGGGAGGGAGAACAGTTTATGCCCTTCTGCAGCAGCATTCCTGAATTTCCAGACCCAGTGTGTGTCCTTCCTGTTCTTCCTTGCTTTGGCTGACCCCCTCCAGTTCCTCCCACTCTCCTGGGCCTCCTTTCCCAACACCCCTGACCTGGCCTCACCGATCCCGACGATTTTTGGGATTGATCCTTTTCCAGAAGCTGTTACAGGAGCTGCCTTTGCCAGCAGGTGTCACCATAAGAGAACAATAATCCCAGTTCCAGCTCGGCTGTTCTGCAGGAAATGGGAATTCTGTCCCTGCCCTGCATCCCATGGAAGCTCCTTTATTCCACAGTGACAGCGCTGGGTTGGAAAATAGAAAGGCCTGGGAAAAAAAAATCAAGAGGTTTTTTGTTTGTGTTTCCCAAGCAAAGGGAACCACACTGAGTTTTGGAAAGGAGATCAGCAACATCATCAGTTTGGGATTTTGTGATTATCGGTTTTTGGGATTTTGTGTTGTTCAGTTTTGGGATTTTGTGTTGTTCAGTTTTGGGATTTTGTGATGTTCAGTTTTGGGGATTTTGTGATGATCAGTTTGGGATTTTGTGATGATCAGTTTTTGGGATTTTGTGATGATCAGTTTGGGATTTTGTGATGATCAGTTTGGGATTTTGTGGTGATCAGTTTGGGATTTTGTGATGATCAGTTTGGGATTTGTGATTATCTTTTGGGATTTTGTGATGATCAGTTTGGGATTTTGTGATGATCAGTTTTAGGATTTTGTGATGATCAGTTTTGGGGATTTTGTGATGTTCAGTTTGGGATTTTGTGATTATCGGTTTTTGGGATTTTGTGTTGTTCAGTTTTGGGATTTTGTGATGTTCAGTTTTGGGGATTTTGTGATGTTCAGTTTGGGATTTTGTGATGATCAGTTTGGGATTTTGTGAGGATCAGTTTTTGGGATTTTGTGATGTTCAGTTTGGGATTTTGTGAGGATCAGTTTTTGGGATTTTGTGATGATCAGTTTTAGGATTTTGTGATGTTCAGTTTTGGGATTTTGTGATGATCAGTTTTTGGGATTTTGTGATGTTCAGTTTGGGATTTTGTGATGTTCAGTTTTTGGGATTTTGTGGAGTGGTGGCAGCAGGGAAGTGGGGGAGGATTTGGGATGGCAGAGGCCTCTGGGTCTGCCTCCATTGACTCCTGGAGCTGCAGCACCGGCGGCTTTTCCTCCTTTCCAACTCCTGTGCACCCTGAGCTGGGTTTGCTCCTCAAACCCAAAGACCAGAGGCTTTGACAAAAGAGGATTTTCTCCCAGATCCCATTATTTCCACGAGCTGTGACTCTGCAGAGGGTTTTTTTGGGGTGATTCTGGCAGAATCAGTCGTTTTTTTGGAGTCTGGGTGGCTGCAACACCGGCGGCTTTTCCTCCTTTCCAACTCCTCTGCGCCCTGAGCTGGGTTTGCTCTCAGACCCAAACATTTGCACCCAAGCTCAGGGAACCCCTCCCAAGGTGTGCCCTGAGCTCTCCCTGGGATTTACTCGTGGATCTGCAGAATTCAGGGATCACAGCAGAGCTGAGGATCTCCCTGTTCCTCTGCTCTCCCTTTGGCTCACCCAGGATTTCAGTCACACCTCTCCCCCTTTGCACAAACCAACAAGGAGTGTCCATCCAAAGGCTGTCACCAGAGACTTCAACCAAAGTGGATTTTCTCCCAGATCCCATTATTTCCACGAGCTCTGACTCTGCAGAGGGTTTTTTGTTGTGATTCTGGCAGAATCAGTCATTTTTTTGGAGTCTGGGTGGCTGCAGGACAGCCTGGATCCCCGGGGCCGCCACGTGCCGGGGAAGGGGTCGGAGAAAGCGTTTTAGGGTTTCTCTTTCCTTGCATAAATATTGGAAATCAAACCCTGCAGAGTGAAGGGTTCGTATTTGGCTCTTTATCTAAATAGAGCCCGGCCCCCCCGCCCCCTCCCCAAAATAAAATAGCGTTGTTTGAAATTTCCAGGGAAGCTGAAGGCCTAAAGCATTGGGTGAGATGTAAATTTCTTAAAATATTTATCCATCCATAAGTGGCTACATATTTGACATTATTATAGGGTTTCTCAGTGTTCCATTTTATTAAAAAATATTTATTTGGTTTCTAAGATTACTGCTTCTCCGACCACAGAAAATTCAATTACCGAAAACTGCAGCTATCAAATTGGTTGAAAATAAATAGCCTTTTATCCAAACCTGGCATGGGCTGGTTTACTTTTAATACGTAGCCATAAAAAAAAAGAAGCTCTTTCCACCGAGAGCCGGTTGGTTGCGGAGCGACAAGCCAAGGAATACTTTGCATCATCAGGTTTTATTTAAAATAAGGGAGGGAGGGGGGAGAAAATAAGTCGTTATGAGCCTAATTAGCAGCTCGTTTTTCTTTTTGTTCTTTTTCTTTTGTTCGAGTAATCGACAGGAGATCTCTCGAGGCGTTCCTTTTGTTCGGATGAGTGAGTTTTGATCCACGAGATCCCAGGGAACCAACCCGAATGGGGTTTTTTTTGTGTGTGTGTCCCCCACCTGCGAGGTTTATAACGCGGAGTTTGCAAGTGGCAAATGATAGAAATGAGTGCTGGGAGAAGGGCTGGAGGCCGCCTGCGAGGCTTTGTTAATTGGTTTTTTAATGAAGGGGGGACCCGAGCGTGGATGAGGGATCTGGGATCGAGGGGTGTCCGCTCAGCCCCAACAACTTCCGACCCAACAATTATTGGGTCAGAACAAAAAACTGGGTCTGACCCAACAAAGGCAAAACAATCCAGAAGGGAGCAGAATAAAAAGAACATTTCCCATTTCCACCTCTTAACGAGCCGGGCTAAGACCCCCGCTCCTTTAATTTGTTCAACAACCGCGTCGCTTCTCCAGGGCTGCCAAATCCCTTCCCTTCCCCGGCTCTCCCCATGTCCCCGCATCTTTCACCCGGGGCCCGGGGGGCATCAAAGGCTGGAATTTGAAGCATCCGTGCCCCGTGGCACGGCGGCAGCGGCGCTAACAGGAGCTGTTGGCGCTGCCCTGGCGCGGAGCCCCCGCTGGCCGCACATCAAGGATGCTGCTGAGAGATGGGGATGCTCCAAAAGAGCCGCCCGGCATGAAAAGGCACGAGATCAAAGCTGGCCACGAGGGGAGATAACTCCCAAAAATGCTGGAGTGCGGGGAGAATGCCGCGCTGCCGCTGGGGTGAGCGGCCAGGTACGCTCCGAGGCGAGCTGCGGGTTAAAAGAGAATCAGGCATAAAAATCTCTTTGGGAAGGCGCCTCAGCTCCCCGGAGGGAAATCGGGCAGCTGCTGAGATGGGTTAAAATATTCCCGTGTGTAATCGCAGCTCTGACCATCCCTGGAGAGCTGGGAGCGTTTTGTAATTCCCGTTTTCTGAGTTTCCAGACCTGGGGAATACACGGGAGGAGGAGCAGCCGGAGATCTTGGCCAGAGCTCGGGGGTCAAGGCAGCAAGCTGGACTTTAGGTGGGACCTAAATTTACCTGGAGATCTTGTCCAGAGCTTGTGGGTCAGGACAGCCAACCCAACCTTTTCCCAACTTATCCCCTTTAAGTGGGACCTAAATTTACCTGGACATCTTGGCCAGAGCTCGGGGGTCAAGGCAGCAAGCTGGACTTTAGGTGGGACCTAAATTAACCTGGAGATCTTGGCCAGAGCTTGTGGGTCAGGACAGCCAACCCAACCTTTTCCCAACTTATCCCCTTTAAGTGGGACCTAAATTTACCCAGAGATCTTGGCCAGAGCTCGGGGGTCAAGGCAGCAAGCTGGACTTTAGGTGGGACCTAAGTTTACCTGGAGATCTTGTCCAGAGCTCGAGGTCAAGGCAGCCAGCCCAGCCTTTTCCCAAATTATCCCTTTAGGCGGCACCTAAATTCCCCCAGCAGCTGCCAGGCAGAGCCATCACAGAGGCTTGTGCTGCCAGGTTTAATAAAGTGCAGTAAGGCTTAGGAAGGGCTTTAAGGAGACTTTGCGAGGCCAGGACTCACTTGGGGGTGAAGAATAGCTGGCTGCTCTGGCATGGATGTGGTTTTGCAGGTCTGTGCACACATCCCATTGCACACAAAAGCCACTTCTTTGCTCCAGGCTGAGTGTGCTGTGTGACACGGAGCCATCCACACTGCAGGCAGAGCAGAGCCCGGACCTGCTCCTTAATCCCCTTTCTTCCTGCCGTGATTTCCCGATGCACGGCGAGGTGAGGGCTCCCTGAGCTCGGAGCGGGGCTGTGCAGGACGATCCACGCCCGTGGCTTCTCCAGGAGCCTTTCCCGGCTCCCCGGGAGGAGGAGCGGCCGCAGAGCCGGGGGTGCGATGCTGCTGAAATGTGCTGGGGGGATAAAATGCGCTTGAGGGATCGGTAATGGATCCTGCACTCAAAGCCAATAGAGCATGAGCTCAGCAGTCAGTTGGCAGCCCATAAAATCTCCGCTACCTTTCTTTTCTTTTCTTTTTTTTATTTTTTTTTTTTTTCCTCCCTCTGGTTGTTAAAGCGATGCTGTGAGGGAAGCTGAAAGATTGGGAATTGCAGGGGCAATTTGCTCCAGATTTCTGGAGCAAATGGGAATAAAAGTTGCAATTTTCCGTTGGGCTGGGTGACTGCAGTGATGTCCCCACTGTCCTGCTCAGGCTGAGCCCAGCCTAAAAGCCCCCACTCAGGCTGAGCCCAGCCTAAAGCCCCGCTCTTAGCTTGTGCCTCCTGCTTTACCAGCACTAAAACAACATCACTTGCAGCAATCCCTGGAAGTGTGCTGGCCCAAAACCTCCTGGATTTATATAAATTTTGAATGTCTGCCTGCAGATAACGTGGCTTTCCTGGGTTTAAAAACCCTGCCTGGAATAAAGACCTTCTTTGGGAGCTTTTTAAACGGGACTTGGTGCTCGATGTTGCCTTGGTAGCAGAGACCCTTCGTGTTCCAGGGTTCCTACAAATAACACATTGACTGTGGCCCCACTTTATATTCTCACTAAATCAAGGTAAAGTTTTTTAAAGCCCAATTCATATTAGAAAATTTTCCTGCGGGTGTGAAGTGATTTTGACAGAGGCGCAGCTCACGCCGAGAACACTCCAGACTTGTGGCTTCAGAGCAAAGAGGGGAAAAAATATAGCTTGGGGTGGGGACAGGAGGTGGAGAGAGCTGAGAGGACCCTTTGGTCTTTAATTCCTGCCAGAAGAGCCCCAGCTGTCACCCAGCACTTGTCCCAGATTTATGGATCATCTGTTTTGTTAGTGCTGGTGGATCTCTTGCTGAACATAACCCTTCTGGAGGGTTTTTCTGCTGATCAAAGGCTGCTGGAGCTATAAATGTCCCCGTGATAGCTTGAGGTTTTGCTGAGGAGAAGCTGCATTGATGGAAGGGGTTTGGGGGTCTGACAGAGCCATATTTCTTCCCTGAGCACCTCCACAAGCTGCACTTTCATTTTCTGTCTGTTGAACAGTCTGGGCTTTACAAGAACCAGCTGAGGGATTTCTGGGCTGGAGGTGTGGAGAGAGGCCGTTTCTTCCCTGCCAGTGTCACCTGAAACACTGAACAGCCACGTGGAAAAATTTACAGCAGGCTGCCTTGAATGCACTGCAAGTAATTTCTGTCATTTTCAAAATTACCCAAATTTCATCATTTGAGGGAATGTAATTGAGTAATTTGAATTCAAATTCAAATCTGAATTCGCTCAAACTCATTTTCCCTCAGAGTGAAGTTCTACAGAGTTTGTACCTGTGTGCCTGCACTGGAGAAGATTTCAGCCCAAGTGCAAATAAAGCAGAGCAGGATTTGAAGCTTGTGCAGCTCCTGATGTGACAACTCCTTTTTTCCCAGCTGTTTTCCAGTCTGAGGTTATTATTGGTAATATAACACAAATAATATTGATGTTATTGGTGTCAATGTTTTGGGTTTTTTATGGAATTAAAGGCTGCCCGTGGCTCGTGTGTGTCCTCTCCCTCCCTGCAGACACAGATTGCAATCCCCAAGCTCGAATTGAAGGTGGGGTTTGCTCTCCTTTCTGAAGAGAGGAGGGAAACTGAGACAATGCAGGGATTTAGAAATAAAAGTCAGAACCCCAAAGTTTGTTTCTCCTGCAGGGAAAAGCAGTCTCCTTCCCTGGCTGGGTCCCTCGAATTTCCAGGATTTTCCATGGAATTTTTCCAGCCTGGAAGCCTGAGGGAGGGGATGGAGAAGGGCTGATGAGTTCCCAGTAAATCTGTCAGTGGCCAAGGGCCTGCAGAGAGCTGGGGCTGTGCTGTCTCCAGCCACCACATCCCCTCTTCTGCCAGCAGAAAGAGCTGGATTTAAACTCCATTCCTCCTCTGAAAGTGTCCAATTTGCTGGCATCAGATGGCAGCTTGTGACCCTGGAATATGGGGCCATTCCAGGAGATTTACAGTCTCCAAGCCCAGATTCCCTTGAAGATTAAACCTTCATTAAATTCCCCTTTTTTTTTTGTTTTCCTTTTCCCCTTTATTTCCTGCCTTGTGCTCACATCACACTCTGACTTTCTGAAGCTCTCCTGGGTTTGGGGCTTTCATCAAAGCAGCTTTGGAGGAGCTTTAAATGCCCTTCAGGCTGCCCCCAACCCTTTTGGGAACCCCCCTGAAGCAGCAACCCGGCCTCCCTCCCCTGTCCCCTCATCTCCCACCACCCATCCTCACTAGGATGCTTCCAGAAGAAGGCAGCCTGGAATTTCCACCTGGATTTTTCTCCTTTTCTCTCCCTTTTTTGTTTGGGTTTTTTTTTTATTCCCCATTTTCTCCTTTTCTCTCCTTTTTTGGGGATTTTCTCCCCATTTTTTATTTTTCTCTCCTTTTTCTGGGATTTCCCCCCCATTTTCTCCTTTTCCCTCCTTTTTCAGGGTTATTCTCCCCCATTGTTATGATAACCAGAGCATCCCCATTTTCTCTTGATTGTTTTTCTCCCCATTTTCCCTTTTTCTCTCCCTTTTTTGTTTCGTTTTTTTTTTTCCATTTTCTCTTTCTCTCCTTTTTTTTTTTCCCTTTTTCTCCTTTCCTCTCCTTTTTAGGGATTTTTCTCCTTTCCCCTCTCCCGGTGTTATTCTCCCTGCTGTTCTGTCCAGCCAGAGCATCCCCATTTTCTCTTGACTGTTTTTCTCTCCCTTTTTTGAGGTTTTTTTTTCCCATTTTCTCCTTTTCTCTCCCTTTTTTTGGTGTTTTTTTTCCCATTTCTCTTTTTCTCTCCCTTTTTTGGTGTTTTTTTTTTTTTTTCCATTTTCTCTCCCTTTTTTGTTTTGAGTTTTTTTTCCTTTTTCTCTCCGTTTTTTGGTTTTTTTCCCCCCTTTTTCTCCTTTCCTCTCCTCTTTAGGGATTTTTCTCCTTTCCCCTCTCCCAGTGTTATTCTCCCTGCTATTCTGACCAGCCAGAGCATCCCCATTTTCTCTTGATTGTTTTTCTCCCCATTTTCTCTTTTCCCTCCCTTTTTGTTTATTTTTTTCCCCCTCATTTTCTCTCCCTTTTTTGTTTGTTTGGTTTTTTTTCCCATTTTCTCTTTCTCTCCCTTTTTTGTTTTGTTTTTTTTTCTTTTTCTCTCCTTTTTTTTTTTTTTGGGTTTTTTTTTTCCGCTTTTCTCCTTTCCTCTCCTCTTTAGCGATTTTTCTCCTTTTTTCCCCTCTCCTGGTGTTATTCTCCCTGCTGTTCTGTCCAGCCAGAGCATCCCCATTTTCTCTTGATTGTTTTTCTCTCCCTTTTTTGAGTTTTTTTCCCCATTTTCTCTTTTTTTTTTTTTTTTTTTTTTTTTTTTTTTTTTGGTTTTTTTTTCTCCTTTTCTCCTTTCCTCTCCTCTTTAGGGATTTTTCTCCTTTTTTCCCCTCTCCCGGTGTTGTTCCAGAGCCAGAGCATCCCGCGGCTCTCATTCCCCGCCCGTGCCCGGCCCCGCTCCCCCCCGAGCCGCCCCCAGCCCCTCTCCCGGCCCATATTTCTGCCCCAGGAATATTTCGCTGGCAGCTCCAGCCGGGCAGAGTCGGGGAGCTGCGGTAGTTCGTTGTCAAAATGAAAAATGGTTCAGTGCAAAAGGTCCCGGCGCTGGGATGCGAACAATCAGAGCTCCAAGCGGGGCGTTTGACCAGGAGCTTTGGTGCGGCTGTAAAATCCCGCTCAGCATCGCCCTGCCCCAGCATCCCCGCTGGGAAACGGCCCTGGAACCGGCCTGGGACCGCACCCCGCCCGCCCCGAGGGGAAAATCCCGGCCAGATGTCGGGGCAGGGGGAAAGATGGGTCTGGTAAAGGCGCGGGGAAATTGAGATGTTGGCAGGAGGAGACGGCAGGGCTGGGCTGGGCTTTGGGGTTTCGTGGGAGCAGCTGTGGGATTCTGGGGTCTGCACTGGGGGCACTCGAGATGGTAATTCCTGCTCACACTCAGGTGGTTATTTCTTATCAGTAAAACTGTGAGCTTTCCATCAGCAGGCACAAAATGCCCAACAAACTCTTGGTACAAGATCTTTTATGACTGAACTGTCCAATGAAGAGCTGACACCTGGATTAATTTCCCTTTTACCCCAAAAACTGATTCCTCAAAGCTCACAATGCAGATTTTTCCACCCAATTCCAAAACGCCACCCAAACCCATGGAGAAGAAGTGTGGGGGTCCCAGTTCTGGGTTTCTCTGGGTCTGGACTGAAGGCACTGCAGGCAGTAATTCATGTCCAGATCAGGTGGTTATTTCTTATCAGTAAAACTGTGAGTTCTGCAGCCTTCCATTAGAAGGCACAAAATGCCCAACAAACTCTTGGTACAAGATCTTTTATGACTGAACTATCCAATTAAGAACTGACACCTAAATTATTTCCCTTTTAACCCAATAACTGATCCCAAAAAGCCCCCAGTGCAGATTTTTCCACTCAACCAACCAAACCCATGAGGAAGTGTGGGGGTCCCAGTTCTGGGTTTCTCTGGGTCTGGACTGAAGGCACTGCAGGCAGTAATTCATGTCCAGATCAGGTGGTTATTTCTTATTGGTAAAACTGTGATCTTTCCATTAAAAGGCACAGAATGCCCAACAATCTCTTGGTCCAAGGGCTTTTACAGTGAAACTGTCCAATTAAGAGCTGACACCTGGATTATTTTCCCTTTTAACCCAATAAAAGCTCACAATGCAGATTTTCCCACCCAATTCCAAAATGCCACCCAAACCCATGGAGAAGAAGTGTGGGGGTCCCAGTTCTGGGTTTCTCTGGGTCTGCATTGAAGGCACTTGAGATGATAATTCCTGTTCACACTCAGGTGTTCATTATTAATCAGTAAAACTGTGAGTTCTGCAGCTTCCCATCAGAAGGCACAAAATGCCCAACAATCTCTTGGTCCAAGGGCTTTTCAGACTGAACTGTCCCATTAAGAGCTGACACCTGGATTATTTTCCCTTTTACCCCAATAACTGATCCCACAGAGCCCCAGTGGGGACTTTCCTGCCCAATTCCAAAATGCCACCCAAACCCCTGGAGAAGGAGGAAGAAGAAGGTGAAGAAGAAGCCCAGGATGACACCCTGTGCCTCCACCTTGCTCCATCCACAGCACACTACAAACCCCAAACCCTCAATGTCTCACCCACCCACTCTGCTCTCTGTAATCTATTGCACACTTTGGGGGGTTCCAGTCTGTTCTGGAGTTTGGGAAACTTTCCCCATGGATGAGGGGCAGAGTCAGAGCTGCCCTGGGGGTCAGGGCACCCCAGAGCAGACACAGAAACATTCCCTGTGCCCTGGGTTTGCACAGGGTTTGTGTGCAGGGCTGTGCAGTTCCAGCTGGGGTGGCTGGAGGTGCAAGCTGAGGAATTTCCAGCCCTCCTGGAAGCTGCTGGGAGCAGCCTCGGAGCCTCCCGGCCTTTCTTCGCAGTGGAACTGGAAAATTTTGCTGTTATCACCTCAATCTCCACAGCTTCCCTTTAAAAAGTCCTTCCCCTGGGACAGGCTGTCTTTTCCAGGGAAGATTTGTTGCCTCCAGGCCGTGACCTCTCCTGACCTGAGCCAGGCTCTGGCTGTCCCTGGGACTCTCAGGTGTCCCTGCCAGGACCTGAGCTGCAGGTCCTGGCAGGACTCTCCCAGGTGTTCCTGGTGGCTCAGCCTGGCCTGCAGATCTGCATTCTCCACCTTTCCCATCCCACAGATCCTGGCAGGGTGGAACAAACCACCCCAGTGGCATTTTTAGGACTTTTCAGCTGCTAATTCCCTAAAGAGCCACTTTCAAAGCCAGCAGAGCAAAACAATCTCCTGAAACTGCCACGCTCCAAGCTCCAGAATCACCTGGGTGTGTGCAGCCCAGCTGGAAGGGCCAGTCCCAGCACTTAGGCTCAGCCTAAGGGCTGTTCTAGGCAGGCCCAAGGATCCATGGCCATTTTCCCAGGAATGCTGTCCCACCAGCAGCCCCAGGGTCACCCACGGAGCTGCTCAGGAGGAAATCTCTCACTCTGGGGGACAAAATGAGGTTCCAGGATCACTCTGTCCAGGGAAGCTCCTCAGGAGCTGCTGTGCTTGTTTCCCTCTGGTTTCCATCCTGAGCCATGGAAATTTCGGGATGCTGGGGCAGCCAGGGTGCCCTGGAGCTCTGTCCTCACTTCTCCACCAGGCTCTGATGGAGCAGGGTTTGCTCTTGAGGAATGCTCTGCAAAATTCTTGTGGTCTGAGAGTAAAAAAGAGTAAATCAGAGTTCTGGGCTGCTGCACTCCAGTCTTTCATCTCCAACTATTCTAATATTTCTCAAAAAAATATAAAATTATAGATAATTACCTCATTATATAGTGTCTCAATAAAAATTTTTTTTAAAAAATCAAAATTTATTTCTGGACCTTTCCAAATTCTGGTTCATTGTCTGGGAAGTTCCCAGCTCTTCCTTTCCATCTGGCCAAGTGGTTCAGGAGCAGCACTCGGCTCCTGTCAGGTTTTCAGCTGCAAGGGCAGCGAGTGGAGCTTTCACAGAAAGGACAGAAAACCCCCAAAGTGTGCTGGAATCCAATCCTGGCCGTGTGGTCAGAAAGGAAACAACTTCCTCTCATCTTCTTGTGAAAGGTTTGGGCTCTGGTGGTCACTGAGCATCCCTGGATATCCATTTCCAGCCAGATCCTGGGGATGACACCCAAAAATCTCCATTTCCAACCAGATTCTTTGGTTGGTATCCAAAAATCTCCATTTCCAACCAGATCCTGGGGATGATATCCGAAAATCTCCATTTCCAGCCAGATTCTTTGCTTGGTATCCAAAAATCTCCATTTCCAAACAGATTCTTTGGTTGGTATCCAAAAATCTCCATTTCCAACCAGATCCTGGGGATGATATCCAAAAATCTCCATTTCCAACCAGATTCTTGGGATGATATCCAAAAATCTCCATTTCCAGCCAGATCTCTCAATCTGTCCAATCAGCACAGAAATCCTGTTCCGTTTGTAGCAGGGATTGTCCTCCTGTGCCCTGCAGTCCCTTTATTCCTCCACTGCCCACTCGCTCCTCCATGAATAAACTGGAATTAATAAATGTCTGTGCAACGAGGCTGATATTCACTTTTCTCTCACCTGGAGATTCACATTTTCAGGGTTTTGGGGTTTTGTTTTTTTAAGGTTTGTGCTGAACTGGAAGATAGTTTTGTGCCCTTAATTTCAAGCCAGCATCATTTCCACGCTCACCTGGGAAGAGCACAGAACTCCAGCCTGGTCACGCAGCCAGCACCACGTAGGGATTTCCAGACAAATCCTTGCTGCTAATTAAAACAAACAATGGATTCCTCAGAGCTCCGAGATCCTCAATAAAAAAACGTGAAAAAATAAAGGAAAAGAGAGTGAGGGAAGATAATAGTTTAATGAATAGAAGCTGGCAGCCTCCCAAAGCACACTGTGGCAGTTGGAGGGCGGGAGGAGGGGATGTGGAGGTGCCAAATCTCTCAGGATGGGTCTTGCAGGAGAACGCTTCAGTGAGCACCATCAGGTGTCTGGGCTGGGCCACAGCAGGCTGGATGTGCTCCCCTTCCCCCTTGGAATGGATCCCACAGCCCCAGGAGCCAAATCCCCTTTGTGCTGGGAGGGAAGGGCAGGAGAGCTGCGGGTCAGGGCGCTGCCACAGGCCGGGGCACGCCGGGCTCAGGAAGGAGCTGCCGCTGCCAGGGGCTCGGGGCAGGAGGTGTCACAGCCACTTCCACCTTGCTGAGCTATCAGCTGCTGCCTTCCAAGGAAAATATTTTCCCTGTGGGTTTCCAGAGGCTGAGGAGCCAGCAGCATTGGTGCTGCAGGGAGCCAGGCTTTTCCCTGGAGAAGGGAGCTGGGGGTGGATGGCAGAGCACCCAACCCTGCACTCCCCCCTTCCTGCCCCTTCCATGCCCTTTGCCCCTCTTGGGGCTTTCCCCCCACCCTGGTGTAATTCTTGGTTCAGCTGTTGAAGAAGGAGTCAGAATTCTTCTGGTTTTGTTCTTCAGGTTGATTATTAATTCTTATTTATGATATTTTTTCTCTGACTCTGCAGGTCAGTCTGGCAGGTGGGGCTGAGGCACTCTGGGGTTATCTTTTTATACTAAAACTCCGTGTACAATATTTTCCAAAACTGCCCAATCCCCATCACCTGTGTCGGACACTGAGCTCTTCCCCTAAACCAACCCAAAATTGCCACCATCACCCAGAAGTTGGAGGCCAGGAAGAAGAAGGAAAAAGGACAAGGCATGTCTAAATTCTTCTGGTTTGGGACTCCACTCTAAAAACCCCAAAAATCTGTCTTTTCACTTTGTGATAAATTAACTATTATTCTACTTAAACTTTTTTGACTTCTAATTTTTAAATTTTTCCTGTCAAGGTTGGTAATTGTTTTTTCCAAGGGTTAAAAGAAAGGCTCAGGGAGGGGTCTGGGGCTCTGTGCCAAGGTCTCTGAGCCCCCCGGCAGGAGCTGGAGCCCTCCAGGGCAGCCAGAGGCCTTTCCTGGGTTCTGACACTCAGCAGCAGGGTTCCAACACTCTCCCAGGGGGATTTCTGCCTTTGGACATTGTTTAAGGAGTGTAACACAAACCTCTGGATCCCAGTTAGATATTTAGAATCCGCATGGGAACGAGCTCCTCCCGCATCCAGCCCCAAACCTCCCAGGCTGCATTTCCAGCTCTGCCACCAGCTCAGGTGACAGGCTGGACAGGGCCTGGGCTCCTCTGGGTGCTGTTTGTCAGGCAGGGTGATGAGTTAATCCCTGATGGATTAACCCCTTCAGACCCCACAGAACCCTCTGCAGACAGCTCTGATCCTATTCATAGCCCTGACACCAGACAGGGACTCCCAGGTAGCCAAGCCTCCTCCTTAATTACTGGTTTGACTTCAAAGGGAGGAGAGAAAAGGAAAAAATCCCACCCTGCTGCCAGCGAGGAGAGCCCAGGCTGCTGGGTAGGGAAGGTGACATTTCAGCTGGTGATGGCTCTAAAAATTAAAGGGAAGCAGGGGAGAAAGTGTCTGTCACCTGCAACCCCACCCTGCTGCATTCCTGGCCTGATGAGCTCTCCTGCCAGCTTCCCAAAGGCCAAAGTGCCTCTCAGAAATGGGAATTCCCTCCCCAGCCCGTGCTGGGAGCTGCAGCCTTTCCTTGGGAAGGAGTTCATTCCCGGAATATTCCTCTCTGAGGTTTGTGTTTGGTGGAGCTGAATTTCGGGGCAGGTGTCAGGGATTGCTGCTGTACCTGGGGGTCACTCTGGATGTGTGACTGTGGTGACATTGAAGTGCACAGACCTTTGCAAACTGGAAATACCTGATGGCTCAGACTCCTCATGCAAGGAAATCGTTCCAGAGCATCAGAACTCAGGCCTGAACAATCCTGGGAAAGAAGATCCTTCCCTAAGCTCTGCCTCCCCAGATGTCCCCCCAGCTGGTCACAGAGACCTGATTTTGTGTTTATTAATAAGGACATTAAAGTGCTTCTCCCTGAGGGGTTCTTTTCTGGATTGACAACTTCCCAAGAGCAGCCCCTGGACCCTGGAAATCCGGATTCAGGATTTGGCCAAACCTGTGTGGTGACATACCACGGGTGGGAAGGAGTGGAGGGAGATCAAAACCTGGAATCCCCAAGCAAAAATGAAAAAAAAAAAAGAAAAAAAGAAAAAGTGCTGTCTTTTGAACTGATTCCTTTTCAGGGCATTCTGGTGTCCCATCTCTCCTCTCCCTGTCTACCAGCAAACCAGCATGGAATGTGGAGGGATCTCCTCGCCCAGGGTGCCAACAGATGGCAATATTTTATCATCCTTCCCTCCCTCTGTGCCTGGCAGGGTTTGCATCCTCCCACTGTGCCACGAGGAGCTTGTGCTTGGCCGCCCCTCCAAACACCTTTTTGCTGTGATGTTTTTATTTTTAATTGGCATTTTGCATGGACAGCACAGCTGCACGCTCCAGGCTGACACGTCCCCAGGGTTTGGTTGTTCCAGAGGGTGCTGGAGAAATCCCTTTGGCAGAGATGCCAACTGGGAAAAAACCAGAGGTGAGCAATCATGGAATGGTGTGGGTTGGAAGGGCCCTGAAGGATCAGCTCATTTCATCCTCAGGGACAACTTCCACTCTCCAGGGTGCTCCAAACCCCACCAACCTGGACAGTTCAGGAACCAGGGGCAGCCACGGCTTCTCTGGGCAGCCTCGTGTGGATGATTTGGGTGTGGGGGCTCAGAAAGTGCTGACAGCCCTGGATGGCCTGGGTTTCAATGATTCTCCATTTCTATCACCCTCCATCCATTGATCTTGCTGTACCATCCATTTATCCATGGATTCTGAATAACAATTCTTGGAGAGCAATGGCAGGGCAGGTTGGAGACTGCTTTGGGTGCCATCCCCACCTCCTCAGGCCCAGCTTGGTTCTGCTTTTTAACAGATGTCACTGGAAAGTGCTGACAGCCCTGGATGGCCTGGGTTTCAATGATTCTCCATTTCTATCACCCTCCATCCATTGATCTTGCTGTATCATCCATTTATCCATGGATTCTGAATAACAACTCTTGGAGAAGAATGGCAGGGCAGGTTGGAGACTGCTTTGGGTGCCATCCCCACCTCCCCAAGCCCAACTTGGTTCTGCCTTTTGACAGATGTCACTGGAAAGTGCTGACAGCCCTGGGTTTCAATGATTCTCCATTTCATTCACCCTCCATCCATTGATCTTGCTGTACCATCCATTTATCCATGGATTCTGAATAACAATTCTTGGAGAGCAATGGCAGGGCAGGTTGGAGACTGCTTTGGGTGCCATCCCCACCTCCCCAGGCCCAGATTGGTTCTGCTTTTTGACAGATGTCACTGCAGAAGTTCCCATGGCTGCTCTTCCAAAGGGATCCTTTAACCCCAAGGAGTATCTGGGGATTTTGTTGCTTTGGGGATCAAATTTGGGTTGGTTTCGTCCTCCTTCCCTTGTTGGGGTGGCAGATGAAGAACAAAGCAGTGACAATCAGTCCCTGTTGGTGGTAGCTCAGTGGAGCAGACAGGAGGGTAATTAGCATCCCTAATTGGCAGGGCTGATTGGCATCTGGAGCCTGGTGACTCAGAGGGTGTTCCTGAGACCCCTTGGGGACAGCCAGGCCCCTGCTGTCCCTGACAGGTCCCTGTGCTGCCCTCCCCAGCCCTGGGCATGGCCAGTTCCAGCTGGAGCAGAGGAAGAGGAGAAGGGGAGGCAGACATGAACTCATGGAACAGTTTAGGAGTTGTCTCTGACACTGCAGTGCCCAGCTCTGAGCCTGGCAGGAGTTCTGCCAGGAGCAGGGAATGCCACCCTCCAGCCCAGCCAGCACCAGCGGGAGGAGAGGCCCTGCAAACACAAACAGATGAGGTTCTTGTTTGCTCACCTCTGGTTTTTTTCCAGTTGACATCTCTGCAAAAGGGATTTCTCCAGCAGGGCCCGGAGCACCACCACCCTCTGGAACAACAAACCCCTGGGGACGTGTCAGCCCCGACAGCAATCACTCAGCTGAGGCCTTCAGGTTTATCTTTTGTGTTTTTCAGCTCCTGGGCTGCATCAGTGCAGGGCTCTGAGCTCCACACAGAGGGCTGGCAGCTCTCCTCACAGCCTGGGCAGGCACAGCCAGGCCTGAGACCCCAAAATATCAACAAAAATGGATCTGGGCAGAGCAAATGGGGGAATGGGAATTCATTACCTGGAGATGCAACTGGGCAATTAACCCCTGATATGCAAATGGACCCAACTGATACCTGCCCCAAAAACTCATGGCCATTGTCCATCTTGGTTAATTGGATAATTAACCCCTGATATGCAAATTCTATAATTAACCCCTGAAATGCAAACAGACCCAACTGATACCTGCCCCAAAAACTCATGGACCATTGTCCATCTTGGGTTAATTGGATAATTAACCCCTGATATGCAAACAGACCCAACTGATACCTGCCCCAAAAACTCATGACCAGTGTCCATCTTGGGTTAATGGCCAATTAAACCCTGATATGCAATAGCCCAACTGATACCTGCCCCAAAAACTCATGACCAGTGTCCATCTTGGATTTATTGGATAATTAACCCCTGATATGCCAATAGACCCAACTGATACCTGCCCCAAAAACCAGTGACCATTGTCCATGGTGGGTGTAGCCTCTGTGTGGGAAATGAATTTATAGAAAATTCTCAAAACCTCTCAGATTCTCACCTCTGCAAGGCTTTGCACTGCCCGAGGTGTAGCCACTGAAGGCCTTTAATTAAAACCCACTTTAATCTCTGACTCTGTTCCAGGGCCCTGATTTGTGTTTGTTAACGATGACATTAAAGTGCACAGACCTTTGCAAACTGAAAACACCTGATGGCTCAGACTCCTCATGCACTGAAATCGTTTCAGAGCATCAGAACTCAGATTTGGAGCCCTCCAAAGAGGAGCAAGTCCTGCTCCTGTGGGGGAAAAAAGGGATTCCTGTGGCACAGAGGTGAATTGTCCATTCCTTTCTGAAGGAGCTGGGGCTTGTTGTGGTGGCTCTGAGGGTTTGGGGCTGTCCTTCACCTCCTCAGACCTGGTCTGTCACACACCTGGTCTCTGCTGTCACCTCCCTGCCTGGTGGCCCTGCTCTTGTCTCTTGGTTTTTGCATCCCAGGGGCAGCAGCTTCTGGCTGAGAGCGAAATAAAAACCCCTGCAGGAGCTGCGAGTGCTGCCCGAGCTGCTCTGTGGGTGTTTAACTGTGTGCACAGCAACCCCTGCACGTGGATTTGCCTTTTTTCCTGTCATTCCATCTGCAGGCCAAGGATCCTGCCCTCCAAATCCCAAGTTCTTGCATTGTATGATGTGATGGAAATTAACACCTTCATATATATATGAAAAACAGCCCCAATTAGATTTTTTTTTTCTTTTACTGTGTTTCCTGCTCCTTATGACTAAGTGTGGGTAATTATCTTGGCTCACTTTTTCCACTCCACCCATGCTTAGAGAAAACCTGTTGCAAGTTTTCTTGAGATTTTTGCTTTTTTTCCTCCCTCACTTCTTTTTTTTTTTTCTTTTTTTATTTTTTTTTCCCTGGGAGTTTTGCTAATTAAAAGCTTCGCAAATTGCCACGTGTGATAATTATTTTAATTCTGGTTTAGCAACTTAAAAGCAGAGATTTGGAATGCTTTCAAGAAGAAATCGAGGTGTCCAAACATGATTTATTTTTTTTCTATTGCTTCAAATATTACTTTTCCAAAAGCTTATAAAAATCTGCTGCCATAAAAAAGGATCAGGGCAAATAACAACAGAAAACTCTGAACTTTCTTGCCACTGATTTGGTCCCAATTCTGTGGGATTCAGGACCTTGTAGGGTTTGTTATGATTGAAATACAAGACCCCATCTACAAACCTACATCATTTTTCCCATTCCAGGGGGAAGAAAACTCTCTCAGCAGAGATTTTCCATGTCCCAGTTGCAGGAAGGACCCAAACTCCCATCTGGGACAGAACTGTCCCCAAAAACTGCTGGCTGTACAAGGAAACACAAACACAAGGAAACACCAACACAAGGAAATGCAAGGAAAATTCAGCAGTTCTCCTAATCCCCCATCCTCTCCTTGGAGGGTGAAAAAACAGGAATAATTTCTTTCTCCAAATATTCCTTTCATAGGGACATCCGTTTCCCTGGGCCACATCCCCGAGGAAACTGTCCCAGGGGCTCCCAGGCTTGTCCATATAATAATAAATAATATAATAATAATATAATAATAATAATAATAATAATAAGATAATAAATAATAAAAATAATATATAATAATAATAATATAATAATAGTAAGAAGAGGAAGAAAAGAAAAGAAGAGGAGAGAGAAGAGAAGAAGAAGAGCAGAAGAAGAAAAGAAGAAAGAGAAGAGGAAGAAGAGAAGAGGAAGACTAGTAAGAGGAATAAGAAAGAAGAAGATAGAAGAGGAAGAGAAGAAGAGGAAGAGGAAGAGAGGAAGAAGAAGAAGAGGAAGAGGAAGAAGAAGAAGAAGAAGAAGAAGAGGAAGAAAGAGGAAAGGGAAGAAGAAGATGAAGAGAAGAGGAAGGGGGACGAAGAAAAGAGGGAAGAAGAAGAAAGAAGAGGAAGAGGAAGAAGAAGAGGAAGAAGGAAGAAGAGAGGGAGAAGAGGAAGGAAGAAGAGAAAGAAGAGGAGAGAAGAGGGAAGAGAGAGGAAGAGAGAAGAAGAGGAGAGGAAAGAAGAGGAAGAAGGAAAGAAGAGAAGAGGAAGAAGGGAAGAAGAAGAAAGGAAAGACGAGAAGAGGGACGAGGAAGAGGAAGGAGAAGAGAACGATGAAGAGGAGGAAGAGGAGAGAAGAAGAGGAAGAGGACGAAGAGAAGAAGAGAAGAGGAGAAAGAGAAAGAGAAGAGGACAAGAGGAACGCAGAGAAGATGGAAGAAAGAAGAAGAGGAAGAGAAGAAGAGGAAGAAGAGGAGCAGAGGAAGAAGAGGAAGAAGAGAAGAAGAAGAAGGGAAGAAGAGAAGAACGAAGAAGAAGAGGACGAAGAGAAGGAAGAAGAAGAGGAAGAAGAGGAAGAAGAGGAAGAAGAAGAAGAAGGAAGAACGAAGAAGAAGAAGAAGAAGAGAGGAAGAAGAAGACGAAGAATGACAATAATAAGAATGACAATAATAAGAATGACAATAATAAGAATAACAATAATAAGAATAAGAAGAATAAGAATAAGAATAAGAATAGGAAGAAGAAGAAGAACAATAATAAGAATAAATTATCACTCTGCCAAGGAAGAGCCATGCAGAGCTGGCAGCAGAGCTGTCTTCTGCCTGGGAGAGCAGAGTCCCAGCAGCTCTGAAGTTGGAAAACCTCTCCAAGATCTCCAAGTCCAAGCTGTGATCCCCACCTTGTCCCCAGCCCAGCTCTGAGTGCCACCTCCTCGGACACCTGCAGGGATGGGCACCCCAAACCTCCCCTTCCAATCCACCAAAACAATCAAAACGAGCTCCTTTTCTTCCTGGTTCCTTTTGGAAGCATCTTGGTACAAAGATTTCTCACTTTCCCTGTTTCCAGATGTTCTGGAAGTTTCCTGACACAGATATAATTATTTTTCCAAACGTGTGTGGCCCTTCTGGTCCCTGGGGCATGAGGAGCCAGCTCAGCCAGGGCCAGGATGAGCTGCAGCATCAAAGCCCAAATTCTGCAGCTCCTCACTGTGAAAAAATTAACATTTCTGACAAGAACTTCCAGGAGAAAGAATCTTCTTCTGCAGTTAATTATCAACCCAAATTAGAACAAAATAGAGGGGGGAAAAAAGTGTCCCAAACTTAACGTGGAACTGCTTAGGAGGGTTTGGAGCTGTTTAATGTGAATATAATGGATGAGTGAGTGAGGGGGAAATCTGTTAACCTGCTTGGTGTAACTGAGAAAGCTCCCCCAAGGCATTTCCCTCTCAGCATCTTCTTTTTGTCACCAGGAAATGCTGAGGGTTCAGAAACATCGAAACGCTGAGACCTCGAAATGCTGAGACCTCGAAACGCTGAGACCTCGAAACGCTGAGACCTCTCTTAACTAAAAATTAAGAGACCTCTCTCAGTTAAAAATGAGAACAAAGCAAATCTGCCTGTCGCGGTTTGAGAGGAAATGAAGTTTTTTTCTGCCCCAGAAAAAAAAAAAACAAAAGGAATCAGGAGAGGAGGGAGTGGGACTTGGGGGGATTTTCTGCTCCACCTGAGTGGGGGCAGCCCAGGAGCCCCCAGCAGTGCTCCCGGAGCAGGGATGAGCCGAGGGTTTTCCTGAATTACCTCTGGCTGTCAGAGCCTTCCTGCTGCTCTCAGCACGGACCTGTTGGGTCTCGCCCTCCGCCACAACAATTCCCACAGGCTGAGCCACCAGGAGGTTCAGGAGCGGGTTACAGACTCGCAGTCATCCGGAACAGCTCCCAGCAGGGAGGGCTGGGCTGCTCTGCCCGGGAGATTTCCCTGGCAGGGCAGGGGGACACCTCGGAGAGGAGGCTGGGATCCCTTTGTTCTGCCACTTCCCGGGCCTGGCAGCGGGATCTGGTGGATCCAAGGGGGATTCCAGGGCCCCAGGGGTGGCTCAGGTTCAGCTTTTCTGTGTTTCAGGTTCTGTGAGGGTCTGGGCTCACACCAGGGGATGCTGAGCTCTGTGCCCAGAGCAGGGAGACAAAACAATTCCTGCTCCAGCTGGGCACCAAGGACAAATGATCCCAATCTCAGCCCAGGAGCACAAACCCCGTGGGCTGGAGAGAGAAAAACAAGCAGGGTGGGACTGGCTGGGCCAAAGCTGGGCTGGGACAATGAACTGCAAGGTGGGAATGGAGCAGAGCTGATCCCAGGGAGAGACCCCGTGCCCGGCCGGGCATTTTGGGGCCATTTTGGGTCATCTTGGGGGCAGCCCTGGCTGGGCTCTGGTGCTGCCCAAGGTGGGTCCATGGAGGAGATCCTTGGAATCAATCCCTGCTTTGTTCTGGGACTCTGCCCAGCCTCTGCTCCAGCTCAGCCTGCACAAGGCATCCCCAGAGCCTGGAGCTGCCTGTGCCAGGCACCCTCTGAGTCTGCTCCGTGCTCAGGGAAGGAGCTGATAGGAAAAACAAAGGATTAGGGATGAGAAAGAAGCCGTAAAAAAGGAGAGATGCTAATTCCAGTGATCACAGATGAACCAAAGATATTTTTATCCCCTGTTTGCCTTTTAGTGCTTGCTACCTTTTCCTGACAGCAAAATGTCCCTCGTGGCCATTGGCTGGAGAAAAAAAACACACCAAAAAATATTAAAAAACAAAACAAACCAAACAAACAAACAAAAAGAAACTAACAAAAAAAAAAAAAAAAAAAAGCACCAAAAAACCAAAACAAACCAAAAAAAAAAAAGGGGGGGAAACCCCAGGCTGAGGCTGGAATTTGATCCCGGTGGCATTTGCTGCACAAAGCTGAATTCCTTCATCCAAAGCCTAAGGGAGGGACTCACCACCATCACTCATGATCCTTCATGGCAGTGAAAGGAGATTTTTTTTTTGCTGTAAAAATGTCACTTTTGGGGTCTAACCCCACTGCTGCTGCCAGTTTGGGAATGCCCCAACCGTGGCAAAAACGAGTGTGCCACATTGCAGGCCCTGCTTGGCACAGCTTGGGCACTTTCCCTCCCCAGGAGAACCCCAAGCCCCGGGTCACAGCGAGGTGCAGGAGCTGGGGCTCAGCTCCTGGTGCCTTTTATCCCTGCCTGCAGAAACTCTGGGGAGCAGCTTCAGCAGGGAGCAGCCCAGGGTTACCCCAGCACTGCTTGCTCAGGATTTAGGGCTTTGTTGAATCAGGATGTGAGAAGTCAGCTGAGGGAGGCTCAGCCCGACTTGGGAACAAAGCTGTGCTGAGTGAGGCTCAGCCTGAGCAGCAAACACAAATCAGCAAACACAGATCTCCCTGAGAATGCTCTGGGCTGCTTCCAGCTTGGATGTTTTCCCTGAAGATGTCAAAGTGACGAGGAGGAATACACCAAATCATGGCTGATCTGGGATGGTTTTCTGGTGTGGAGCTGAGGTTACAGATCCCAGAACACCTGAATTCATTTCGGGTTCATCAGTCTCGTGTGCCAGCTGTAAAACATCTCCTCTTTTCAGCAGCTGAGTTTCCTGAAGAGCCACAGAGCCCCAGACTGGTTTGAGTGGGAAGGGACCTAAATTTCACCTTATTCCAGCCCTGCCATGGCAGGGACACCTCCCTCTGTCCCAGGGGGCTCCCAGGCCTGGACTTGGGCCTTCCAGGGATCCAGGGGCAGCCACAGCTCCTCTGGGAAAAACAAAAATAAAATTCCTCAGCCCTGTGGCATTTGTCACCCAGTTTTGTCCTGGTGGCTCTGGGCCAAAGGGCATCAGGGGCTGGGAAATCTTCGATTTTCAGACCTCAGATTTCACCCACTCTGCTGCAAACCAGGAATTATCACTCTCCTCCTTTTCTCTGCCTTCTGCCCTCCCTTTCCCCGACTGGGAGGTGATCACAAACACCCCAAGGCAGCGTTTGGAGCTTTGTTTTTGCTGCTCTCCTCAATTCTGCACACTCCCTTTTCCCACTGCCTCCCACTCCACTTATTCCGATTTATTCTGGATTTCCTCTGCCCTAAGGAGGGCAAACGAGCATCTCAGGTGAGAAATCACCCCCGAGGAGCTCCAGGGAATGTGTGGCTGCCACCTCCACTTCCAGGCTGATGCTCTGAGCAGGAGCAGAGGCTTTATCTCCTGTCTGATCAGGATAAAATGCTGCAAGGCAGCAAACCAGGCTCTCCTGCCCTCCCTCTCCTCTTCAGACCTGCTGCTCTTTGCCCTGGCACTTGTGAATTTTGGGTTTTTCTCCATTTGGGTTTTTCTCCATTTAGGTTTTTCCCAAAATAATTTTAGGTTTTTCTTCATTTAAGTTTTCCCGATTTTAGGTTTTTCTCCTAAAGAATTTTAGATTTTTCTCCGTTTAGGTTTTCCCAATTTTAGGTTTTTCTCCATTTAGGTTTTCCCAATTTTAGGTTTCTCTCCATTTAGGTTTTCCCAATTTTAGGTTTCTCTCCATTTAGGTTTTCCCAATTTTGGGATTTACTCCTCACACCCAGCAGGAGGTGAGGGAAGGTGATTTTTTCTGTCACCACCCATAAATCCACATGCTCTTACCAAGGGGTCTGGCATAGAATGATGAGAGTTTTATAAAGAGAATTAAAGAAATAGAATTATGAGAGTTTCATTAAAATAATTAAAGGAACATTTATTAAAGAAACAGTCATTTTCCTGTTCTCTCCCCATCTCTGTCAGTTTGTTCCTCCCAGTTCTCTGTTCCCAGCCCAGGGATGGGATGGAGCTGTGATTTATCCAGGCTGGGAATTCCCAGTGCTGATCCTCTGCTCCTTGGCACTGTTGATCCATCAAACCCCGAGCCAGGCAGTGGCAGATCCAGAGGGACCTTGATGAGCTCCCAGTGTTTTTCCTGGATATTATTTGGCTGGAGCTCTGTGTTGGGAGATGGAAGAGGATTCCCAGGATTCAGAGCCCAGGGAAATGGGGAAAACACACTGTCCATTTTTAACTCGCTCAGGAAGCTCCAGGAGCCCGTCTGGGTGCCCCAGGTTGTGTTTTAGGTTATTCCATCCTGTCAGGCCGAAGCAACAGCACAGAAATCATCCTCTCATCCTGCAGCCACTGCTCTCTCATCCCATATTTTGTCTGCTCCCATCTTTCCCTGACTTTTACTGCCCAGCTAATGGAGAGTCTGGGATTGCTGCCTGCAGACAGAGGACAGCTCTCAGAGCTGAGCAGGGCTTCTCCCCCACACCCCACGAGTGCCACACAAACCTGACATTGCACCATTTGCCTCGCTGTCACTGGAACTTTTTTTTTTTCTCTACACACAAGCCTGGACGTGATTTTCCACTCAGAGCTTCCACATTTGTCTGTTGATTTAATTTCTCCCAGGATATTAAAGAAACCCCAAAACAACCCCAGTGCTTTTCAAGTGCTCCCCAGCACTGTCCTGCTGCCAGCCAGGAACAGGAGAGCTGAACTGGGGAGCTCCAGGAGAGATTTTCTCTGCAGAAGGGAAATGCCTAAAGAGGGTGCTTGAAGCCATCTGCAGGAGTGTTTGTGATTTATTTGCATTTTTTCGGAGGAATGAAGGTCAGGACTTCACCTGTGCAGGTGTCTGACCTGGGATGGGGGCACAGCCCCCAGAGGGGCTGATTCCTCCTGCCTGCCCTTCCTATCAGCTTTAGGGATACTCTGGCAGGCAGTTCTTATCAGCTTTAGGGATACTCTGGCAGATATTCCTTCTCTTCCTTGGCCTGCGAGGGAGTTGAGTGCACAATTGGATGAAGGAGTTTCAGGGAGGTAATTCCAAGAGGATTCTCTCAGTTTTAGGAAGGCTCTGCCCTTCTCTTCTCTCTGAGCATTTTCCTTTTAAGTGACAGCTCTGTGGTCATGGGGAGCTACAATCCAAACCAGCCACCCTAAACTCCAGCACTTCCCTTCCTCCTCACTCCACACCCTTCTTCTGCATTTTAAAAAGCAATTTAATTAACCCACCTGTCCCTTATGGCCCCTCCTGTTCGCACTCACCTGTTTCCTATCTGCAGAGAATCTGGTTTCACGTGTGTCTCCTGAAATAATCACTGATCCCATCCCTTGAATTCCAGCTCCAAAGGAACACCGTTCCCCACGTTTCCCCTCCGTGTGTTCTGTTCTGCACCTGGAGCTGTCTGGGGGAATTTTGGGGGTCGGGCTGGGGGGTTTTGCTTTGTCTGCTGTGCAGTTTTGCCCGCGGGGCAGTGGCAGTGCCTCATTCGAGCCTTCCCCCGCTGAGGGACAGCGAAAAGCTCGGCACGAAGGAACAAGCGAGGCGCCCTTCGCGGTCCTGGCAGGTGGGGCCGGGGCACCACCAGAGAACCAGAGGGATCCAGCCGAGCCTGCAGCTCGGATTTCCCAGCCCCAGCCGGAGCAGGACTCGGCCGAGCCCGGCTCCGCAATCCCTGCCCGGGGAGGGGTCACTCGGGAACGGGAAACAAGGGGTTAAATTGGCTGGACAGTGCTCAGGTGGAAAGGGACCTGGGGGTGCTGGTTGACAGTCGGCTGAACATGAGCCAGCACTGTGCCCAGGTGGCCAAGAGGGCCAATGGCATCCTGGCCAGTATCAGGAACAGTGTGGCCAGCAGGAGCAGGGAGGTCATTCTTCCCCTGTACTCGGCACTGGTGAGGCCACACCTGGAGTGCTGTGTCCAGTTCTGGGCCCCTCAGTTTGGGAGGGACATTGAGGTGCTTGAGCGTGTCCAAAGGAGAGCAACGAGGCTGGTGAGGGGCTTGGAACACAAAATGTATGAGGAACGACTGAGAGAGCTGGGATTGTTCAGCCTGGAGAAAAGGAGACTCAGAGGTGACCTTATCACTCTCTTCACCTTCCTGAAGGGTGGCTGTGCTGAGCTGGGGTCGGTCTCTTTCTCCGGGCAGGAACAGACAGAACAAGAGCACACAGTCTCAAGCTGTGCCAAGGGAGATACAGGCTGGAATTAAGGAGGAAGTTTTTCACAAAAAGAGTGATCAAATACTGGAATCATCTGCCCAGGGAGGTGGTGGAGTCACCATCCCTGGATGTGTTCAAAAAAAGACTGGATGTGGCACTTGGTGCCATGACCTGGTTGAGCTGTTAGAACATGGGTTGGACTCGATGATCTTAAAGGTCCCTTCCAACCTAGAAATTCTGTGATTCTGTGATTCTGTAATTGGGCACCGCCCGGGGGATGCTCCTGCGCAAAATTCCACCAGCAGGGATGAGCCCATGAAGGTGGAGGAAAACGCAGCATTCCAAGGAAATCCTTCCATCCCAATCCATGGAAATGATATTTACTGGGACATCTCGTGGGAGAGCTCCACGGTGCAAATCCCAGCTCTTATCTCTGCTGGGGCTGAGAGGGAGGCTGGGAATCCTCAAATGACCCCGGCTGGGGCTGGAACAATCCTCACTTCCCAAAGGATCCCAGCAGGAGCAAAGGAGGCGTGGATCACCTGAATCACCTTCATTTCATTTGAAGTGTCATTCTACAAAGTCTCTGCCGGGTTTGGACTGGTAAAGATTTAAAATAAATAAATAAAGGAAAAGTTTTGAGAAACCCATCCTCATTCTTTTCCCCAAATTGGAAGAAACTAACAAAAAATTTCAAGGTGGAGAACGTTCTTTCTGTTTTTATCAGCCCCGACTGAAACCTCACTGGCAGATTGAAGTGATAATGAAGTCAATAAAGGAAATGATGGAATTGTTTTGGGAACCAGAGCCTCCCTCCTGGCTCCCATCTGGGCAGGAGAAGCCTGGCACGACCAGGGCTCCTTGGAGTGATGATGGGAAAGGATCATTTCTGAAGCTTTTGAAGGATCATTTTTGTGCTGTTGCTGTGCCCAGAGCTCCCAGAGGAACCTGGGGCTGTTGGTGAGCCCCAGATTTGTGTGATTTCCAGGGAAAAGGAAAGGAGAAGGAAAAGGGGAAAGGGGGAAAGGGGGAAAGGGAAGGGAAGGGAAGGGAAGGGAAGGGAAGGGAAGGGAAGGAAGGGAAGGAAGGGAAGGGAAGGGAAGGGAAGGAAGGGAAGGGAAGGGAAGGGAAGGGAAGGAAGGGAAGGGAAGGGAAGGGAAGGGAAGGAAGGGAGGGAAGGGAAGGGAAGGGAAGGGAAGGGGAGGGAAGGGGAGGGGAGGGAAGGGAAAGGGAAAGGAAAGGGAAAGGAAAGGGAAGGGAGGGAAGGGAAGGGAAAATGTGTGTCTGGGTGAAGCCCTGAAGAAGCAGCAGCAGGGTTCTGTCACACACTGCCTGTTCCAGCTCCTCCTGCCACCCTCCTGCTCTCAGCCCCACAGATCCCCGCTGCCAGCGCACGAGCAGAGGGCTCAGAAAAGAGAGGGGCTGGAAAAGAGGTGGGATCAGGCTCGCCCACAGACTTCCCTTTTGTGCCAGGGCTCACAGACGTTTCGAGTTAAAGCAAGAAACAGCCAGGAAAAATGTGCAGATGCTTAATTCTCTGCAGGATTTATAATATTACACGGTGAGCGTTTGCACCCTATACAATAAAACCACGTTGGCTTTACTGCATATAAAAGAAAACAAAACAAAAAAAAATCACAAGTTTGACAGCAATTAGGGTGAATAGACATTTATTTTATCCTTTTACTAGCAGGACCAATTGTGATTTTATGCTCTGAAAAAGCTCATTTTAAAGTTTTATGTCCGAAGCGGCCTTGCCAAATCGAGCTTAATATTGTTACATGAAATGGATGGTAAAACGTGTCCTTAAAGCCCTCCATCCTGTAAAGGGCCTGGAAGCAGGGAGCTGCTGCTAATGAGAGGCAGGGCCTGAATCCCAGCCCTGGTGGCTGCGTGCTGGAGCAGCTGGAGGTGTTTGCCAGTCCCTCCCGGCACGGTGCTGGCTGCCCAGGCTGCGTTTGCCAGGCAGGCTCTCCTGGTGCCAGCCCTGCAGAGCCCTGGCCACAGCCACAGCAGCAGCCCCAGAGTGCCTGGAGCTGGGCTGGAGCTCTTCAAGGAGATCTTTCCCCTCTTCAGGACAGGCTCTCTGCCTCCCCACACCGCCAGCTCTTCTCCTTGCCCTCTCTTCTGGCTTTGGCACCCTTGGTTGGAGCAGCCTGGCAGCGATCAGAGAAACTCTGGGCACGTTTTCCCATCTGCTTCTCTTCACCCTCCCCAAAATCTTGATGGTTTGTTGAGATAAGGCACTAAATGATGACACAGACACTGCTGCTCTCGAGGGGAACAAAAAAAAGAGGACTTTTATTTTCTGACTCCAACATTTATAGTTTTCTAAAGGTGACAGTGGATTGGAGGGTGACAGTGCCACCTCTCCAATGCCACTGGACAAACCAAGAGTCCATCAATTTTCTCCACCTCCATGAAAGAATGCAAAACATAGGTTATTTACAGAATTGTGTGTGAGAAAGTTTGTTGAAAGAATATAAACATCAGAAAGCTTTACAAAGTTTTACAAAATCAGGGCGACAATGGTTTGGTGAGGTGGCTCCAGGGATGGAGCAGCTCCGTGCCCTTGGTGCTCTGATCCTTCCCAGCACTCCTTCTCCCAGAATCCAAAGAGGATCCAGTGGAACCTGGTGATTCCAGCCCCCCTGCAGCCCGGATTTACCTGGGCCTCCAGATATTTGCTTTTTGCCTGGTGACTCAGCCATGGAGGGGCTGGAGCGAGCCCAGGGCAGGGAATGGAGCTGGGGAGGGGCTCAGCCTGGAGAAAAGGAGGCTCAGGGGGACCCTGTGGCTCTGCACAGCTCCTGGCAGGAGGCTGGGATCAGGGAACAGGGACAGGAGGAGAGGAGATGGCCTCAGTGCTGGGCCAGAACGTGAGGAGGAATTCCCTGATGGAAAGGGCAGCCAGGCATTGGAAGGGGCTGCCCAGGGAGGTTTCACCATCCCTGGAGGTGTCCCAGGAATTCCTGGAGGTGGCACTCAGAGCTCTGGGCTGGGGACAAGGTGTGGATTGGGCTCAGTGACCTTGGAGAGCTTTTCCACTCCCAGTTTCTCCTGGGATTGTGGGAGTGCTGTGCCCCAGGAATTCTGCTGGCACTCCTCGTGCGCTGTGCCACCAGCCCGAGGGGCAGCAGGGATTAAAGGGCTTTCCTCCAGATTAAAAGGCCCCTCCTGGTGCTCAGGGCTCCCCAAACTGCTCCAGCAGTGCCCAAACTCTGCTGGAAGGTGCCAAAATTCCCAACTCCCTGCAAAGTTCAGCACTCCCAGAGGACGTGGAGAGCTTCCCATGCACGCCCAGCCCTGTCCTGGCCAGGATGAGAGCAGGAAACGAGGCTCAGGGGCTGAGAGGGGATAATTATGGGGTAAAACTGAAGGTGAGGGATGGCTGCAGGTCCTGGAAGTGCCCCAGCAGAGCTCCCAGGTCCTTCCAGCAGAGCAGGAGCTCCCTGGAGACCCGGGCTGGGTTCTGGGGATTATTTTTCAAGGCCACTTTAACTCCTCCAAGTCTCTTGCTCAATAAAAAGCTGACATTTGAAATGTCAGGGTTGTGTAAGGGGGACAAAGCCAAGGAAAAGTTCTGTAAAGCTGGGCTGGAAACGTGCTGCTCCTGCTCAGAGCTGTCCCAGAGCCTGCTGGGGAGGGATGCTTCCTCAGGAGGAGCAGCTCAGATTGGTGCTGGGCAGCTCTTCAGGCCAGGAATTCATGCCAGGTGGTGTTTTCTGTCATTTGCTTTTGTTCATTATAAAGATGAGGCTCCATGCTGCAAAAGAAAAACCCCAACCAGAGCCAACCAACCCAGCAAAACCACCCCAAAATCAGGGAAATTCTCTGGGTTTTCCCACCCAGCTCAGGGATTTTTGCCAATGTCTCAGCCCCCCTCCCTCATCTCCGCAAAGCTCATGCTGCAGTTGGGATGGAGCGAGAGGAGGTGGAAGGGTTTCTGCTCCCGTGGGAGGATGGAGGAGGCATTTCCCCACAGCCACCCCCTCCTGCCTGCCCTGCCTAGACCTGGGTGAGACCAAGCTTTGCTGGACCTGCTTGGAAAAATGCTGCTCCTAAAAAGGGAGCACGTCCTTCCAGAGATCCCAGTTGTGGCACCAGCCTCTCCCTGCTCCCTCCAAGCCCTCTGCCATTCCCTCAGGAGACGTTGCTCAGCCCCACTGGAGGTTTCATATCTCAGAATTCCTTTGATGGCAGCACAAACAGGCACTTCCGAGCAGTATTGACCAGCTTTTCTTCCTCCAGCTCCTTGCTGAAAGCTCTCCCAGCTTTCCTAGGGAGGTGATTTCCAGCCTCTTTGTTCCCTGGCACTTATTAAACAATTCTTTCTGACAGCCTTAAATGCAAACAGCGAGACTGCAGCAACTGGGAAATTAAAAATATATCGTTAATACAACGCCAAGGGCGCTTTTTTCTCCCCTGTGAATGGTTTGACAGCATTTGCTTTTTAAAATGGAACTGTTCTTTAAACAAATCCTGTTTAGTTACTGACTTGTGTCATAAACCTCTGGTCAATCATTTAGGGAAAGGTCTTAAATGGGGATTTAAATTCAATATTTATAACAGTTGTTGTTAACAAATATGTTTAATATTGCTGTTTTGTTTATTGGGTTTTTCAGCCTGGGGGAAGGAAGGCTCAGGGGAGAGCTGAGAGCCCCTTGCAGGGCCTGAAGGAGCTCCAGGAGAGCTGGGGAGGGACTGGGGACAAGGTCTGGAGGGACAGGACACAGGGAATGGCTTCAAACTGACAGAGGGCAGGGCTGGGTGGGATATTGGGAATTGGGAATTCCTGGCTGGGCTGGAATTCCCAGAGCAGCTGTGACTGCCCCTGGATCCCTGGCAGTGTCCAAGGCCAGGCTGGAGCAGCCTGGGGCAGAGGGAGGTGGACAGTGGCTTTGAGGTCCCTTCCACCCAAACCATTCCAGGATTCCCACCCAAACCATTCCAGGAGTCCCAACCAAACCATTCCAGGATTCCCACCCAAACCATTCCAGGAGTCCCAGCTAAAACATTCCAGGATTCCCACCCAAACCATTCCGGGATTCCTACTCAAACCATTCCAGGAGTCCCAACCAAACCATTCCAGGATTCCCACCCAAACCATTCCAGGAGTCCCAGCTAAAACATTCCAGGAGTCCTACCCAATCCATTCCAGGAGTCCCACCCAATCCATTCCAGGATTCCCACCCAATCCATTCCAGGATTCCCACCCAAACCATTCCAGGATTCCCACCCAATGCATTCCAGGAGTCCCAACCAATCCATTCCAGGATCCCGTGAGTTGAAGCCACCCAGTGCTGGGGATTGGAGCTCCAGGATTCCCAGATGGAACTACAGCACCCCTGGGATGTGGGACTGGGCTGCTTGGTGTGGGTACTCAGGAGGCAGAAAGCTGACCCGGAGCTCTGGGCAGATCAATTCCTTCTCTTTTCCAGAGTCTGGGCTCAGTGCCATCCCCCTCGCAGCTGAATTTGGGCAGAGCTGGGGCCCGGCGGGCAGGGGACAGTTGGTGACAATCCTGCCCTCAGGGCTGCTCCCCAGCTCTGCCCAGGCCATGGCATCACTTGGGGACGCTGCAAATCCCTCCAGAGCAGCCAAAGCCTCTGCTGGGACTGGAAACCAGAATGAGCCCCCTGGGAATGAGCTGGGAATGAAGCACAGCTCCGCTCCCACCGCCATCAAATCCCAGGTTTCCCCACAATCCATCATCCCTGTCCCTCCCCAGCACGTTCAGCTCTCCCTTCCACCCCTGCCACGTGGCTTTGTTTTCAAACATCACTTTCTATTCCAGACAGAGCCGTCAGCTTTCCCAGGGGAACTTTGGGATGTTGGGCAAGAGGGAACAGCCCGGCCTGGCGCTGCCAGAGGAGGTGGCAACGGGGAAAGTGGTGCCTTGGGAGGGTTGTGCAAGGCCTGTGCTCCAGGCTGCGGGAGGGTTGGAGGCAGGCCAGTTTTGCAGCCTGCCAGCTTTGGGAATAAAAGCCGTGCCAGGTGGGAAGGGAGAAAGCGGCCGCGGGGATTCAGCGGCGTCCCCGCGGCCAAGGAGGGAATCCGCTGGCTGCGGGTGCAGTGAGCAGGAAAGAAAATAAAGAGTGAACCAGTCCGGGCTGGAATGGCTGGCTTTGCCTCACACCTCGGTGACACTCCTTGAACCGAACACCTGCGGGGCCGTTCGGAGCCAGGCGGGGAAGGTCTCCGCCCAGAGCGCTTCTGGGGAGGGCTCCAAGGGCACTTCTGGGGATTGCAGCTCCGAGCTGGCACCCAGGCCAGATCTGATGGCTCAGATGGGATCAGGTTGTAATTTATAAATAGACCTTCCCTCTGCACAGCCAGTAAAGCAGAGGTGGCACCCAGGAGGAAGCAGCAGGAAAATGCAGCCGTGATTCGCAGCCCATCTTTTCCAATCAAGTGTGAAATCTCCGGGCTGACTGGGGTGGGGGTGATGATTTCAGTGGAATGATCTTTATTGCCCAATCCTCACTTTCTCAGCTCCTGAACTCATAAACACACGAAGATAAACACCTTAGAGTGCCTCTAAGTGCAGAGATAGCAGCGCGTGTGCCAGACCAGAGAATTCTAGCCCTGAATTAAGTTGGAAGCCCTGAATTTGGATGTTCAGCGCCGAGGGTGGATGTGCTGCTAATTTTGGCCACCTCCAGCAGGCGCCTGGAGTGGAGTGGAAGGAACGAGTGCCAGATGTTGTTCTGTGCAGACTTGGTGTCACTGGGAGGAGAAGGTGCTTCGGGGAGAGCATTAATTTGGGAGGGGCCTAAAATAATGAAATAATTGAATGTCACAGAGTTTTAGTTTATACAGGAGGAGAAACTCTGGCAGAGTGAGTCAGGCCCTCTTCTAAGAATGACTAATATTGCAAACAAATGGGAAGATAGAGGCACTAAACTCCCTTTTCTGACTGCACTCCTTAAAGGTCATAAAACCGATCGAGTTTTCCAGTTTCAGCTTTTCCCATCGACTTTGCTGAGCAGGAATCAGGTCATTGGGCCACTTCCCTTGGACACTGACCAATGCATCCTCAGCTTCATCCTAAATTTAGCAGGAGGCTTTTTTTAGCACTGTCGGTTTTCCCACTTTTTTTTTCATTTTTTAAATTTTTTTTTTTATTTTCACTTGACTCCCTCAGAGTGAGTTTAGTGCAGCAGGAAGGTGCCAGACCGACATCACTGGAAAATGACGTTGCAGGGCTGCTGCTCCTGCAGGGAGAGCAGGCTGTGTTTATCCACAGGCTCTGGCACTGCAGCCTGGCTCCTGCACCTCTCCACCAGCGTGCCTTAAGCCTGACCTGTGGAAACCAGGCTGGGCTCAAACCGCCCCGTCAGGCAGCCAACACAACCACCAAACCCCCTTGTCCTGGTGGCTTTGGCAGCCAGGCAGCACTCGGGCTGGAGCTGCAGCTTCCATGGCACCAGGAACGCCCTCCTGCACAGGACTCCTACCCAGAACAGCTGGGATTTGGCTCCTCCGTCTCCTGGATGGAGATGCTCTCCAGGATTAGGTGTCTGCTCTGAGCTGGACGCTCCCTGGGAGGGTGGGGAGAGCCTGGCACAGGGTGCCCAGAGAAGCTGAGGCTGCCCTTGGATCCCTGGCAGTGCCCAAGGCCAGGTTGGATGGGGCTTGGAGCAGCCTGGGACAGTGGGAGGTGTCCCTGCCATGGCAGGGGTGGGATGAAATGATCTTTAAGGTCCCTTCTAACCCAAACCATTCCATGTTCCCATGATTCCCTGAAAAAGGGAAGGAGCAATGTGGGACCCCCATGAGAGGGAGGTGGCCCAACTCCATTCCCAGCTTCCCTCGGTGCTGTTGTCCTTGAGGTGGACTTGAGCAGACAGGTGGCCTAGAGCTGGGCAGGGCTCAGCGAGCTGAGTCCCCCCAAAACGATGGAGACCCTCAACAGCCTGGGGCTGCTCCAGCTGCTCTGTATTTCCTGCAGCCCCAGCCCAGCCCTGGATTCCTGGAGGCTCCTTCTGCTGTGCTGCCCCATTCCTGGAGCAGAGCTGCCCTGCAGGTCCTCGGGGGTGCAGGGACACACCAGGGCAGCTCCTTCACCTGCGCAGCTTCGCACAACGCCCACAGCAACGGGGCAAACGTGCCCCCGTGGCTCTGCTCAGGACTGAAACATCAGGGGCTGAGCAAAGAGGGCTTTAATTAAAGGGAAATAACTCTGCCCTGCTGTTTATTGTGTCACTGAGAAGTTTCATACCTGCTCTAATCGCTACAATTTGCTCCCGTAATTGCGACTCCGTGTTTTGCGCAATGCACGATGCTTCTCACTTCCAGTCCATGGAAACTCTCCCAGATGGACCCTGACAGCTCCCAGCTTCCCCTTTTCTCCCCGCTGTGTGCTTTCCTTTCCTTTCCCTTGCTCACTCCTGGCGTGGTGCTTTGGAAGCTGCAGGGCTGCTTGCAGGGTGTTCTGAAACAAACCCGCAGAGCAAGATGTCCCCAGACATGTTCCTGCTCGTGATGTCCTGCAAGTGCTGTTCCAACGTGTTCCATCCAGCCCAGGGAAATAAAACTGCTGGGAAGCTCTCCATGTCACCCAGGGGACATCCAGGGACTCCTGACATCCACTGGGAAGAGCTGCACATCTGCAGGGAGGAATTTCACCCACCTGATTCTTTTTCACATTGAGGCATTGGGTGTTGACCTCCAGTTGTGCTGGAGAAATCCCAGGGATTTCTTCCTTCAGCCCTTGGGCCTTCAGAAGCCTGGACCATCCTGAGATCCCACCAAACAGTAAAAGCCAAACAAGACACCGCAAACATTCCCGCTCAGCCCCGTGAGCAGCGAGAAGAAGGAGAAAAGGCCATTTTTAACCATGTCCTACAATTTACTGATCTCCAAACAAGCCCAGCCACTGGGTTTGTCTTCGGATAGACAGATATTTGTCACTCTATTATTGTTTTACAGTGTCAGCTCCAGACACTTAAGTATTGTTGGAATGCAGTAGGGGGGGAAAAAAAATCATGTTTTAAATCTCCGATGGGGTAATAAACTGCAGCCAGGAGCTAATTGTGCTGAAACTTGATCTTTTACAATCTGTTATTGCTGGAGTGGGACTCCCCGAGCCCAGAGCACTGGGGTTTGTTCCACCATTAGTCAGGTCGTACATACACACTCCCCAAAACCCCCAGATCACAGCTCTGCTCCCAGCTGGGCACTCCAGCTCAATCCTCCAAGCCATCGATGCATTTTGGACATGAAACCAGTGAGGGAGGGGATTAATCCTCATCAACTTTAATGGCTCGCTGTGGATTTGCTTCCTACAAACTTTCTTCCACCCAAGAAGTGCTGAGAATGTTGTACCCCTCCTGTCAGGAGGAAAATGAATCATTGCCCAGAGCCTGGAAGGCCAGGGGTGAATTGGAAGCCGCGCTGTGGAACACTCACACTGCAGAATTATTATTTTCTTTTTAAGCCAGCATTAAATAATATTTGAGCTCAGGGTGGCCAAGCCAACGGGTGGTTTCAGTGCTGAATGAGACCAAAGAAAGGGTCCATCCATCATGGGCTCAGCTCAGGTTTTGTTCAACAATCTTATTTTTTCTTTTTTTTCCTTCTGGTTTGTCCCAAACTTCGCATCGACCAGATCTTAAAATGCCAAGTCCAACTTCTAAATGTTAAGCCCCAGTTTGGATGAAGTTTTTGGCTGGAAAATGTTTTGAAGGTCCAATAAAAGGGATGTTCCTTCCCAGTGTTTTTCTCATCTGGGTGAGGCCGATTAATAGATGTGCCTGGTTCAAGCTGGAGAATTATTCCAAGGATATTTTAGCCAAGGACAATGAGATTTATTGAGGCTGGTGCAATTCTGGGGGTCACATTTCAAGGGGAATTCGCTGAATTTTTATTTTCAAATCTTTCAGCTGTCAAATGCAGTGTGAAGATCAGTTCTCTTCAGGTTTTCACCCTGGGCTCACAGAATCTCCTGAGCTGGAAGGGACTCGTGAGGGTCACAGGGGGTCACTGAGGATCCTCGGATTTCCTGGGCTCTCAGTTCAGCAGCACGGCAGAGACTGTGGGCAGGGCTCACTGCAGAGTCAGGCTGCAAGGGGTGCAGATAAATCCAGGCTGATCAGAAGTGCCCAAGGAAGTGTCCCAAGCCAGGCTGGACGGGGCTCGGATGGTGGAAGGTGTCCCTGCCCATGGCAGGAGGTGGAACGGGATGAGCTTCAAGGTCTCTTCCATCCCAAACCATTCCATGATTCCATTCCAAGATTCTGCACCTGGAATGGAGCTGGGGGTGCTGATGGGAGGGGGAAATTGGTTTTCTCCCTAAAGCTGAGAAATCCCTGATTGTTCTGTGTGTCTGGGGTGACTGAGCAGCCCATTAACACCACCCAGGTGCGCAACAAAGGCAGTGGCCTCTCTCCACAGCGGGCATCTGACAGGGAGACAAAATAATTGTAGAGCTTGTGATACTTAATCCAGAAGTGAAGAGCTTGGCACTGCGAGGGCCCCGGCACGCAGGGAGCAGATGGGAAGGGAGGAAGTGTTTTACACAGCCATTTGTCAGGCCTGAACTGCTCATTAAACATGGTCAGCCTCTCTTCCCGAGGAAATGCACTCCCTCCTGCCTGAGGAGAGCTGAGATGTCCATGGATACCCACCCCTCAACTCCCATGGTTTGGACACAGCAATTAGAAACTAATTACAGCAAAACACCTAATCCCAATGCAGGGAGGGGGAAGAGAAACTGCTGAAATTGGGAGTTGTTAATCCATCATTCCAAGGGAACAAGTGCCAAAGGGAAGGAACGGGGCTGGGGCCAAAGCAGCTCGAGGAGGTTTGGCTGTTTACGCTTTCTTTAAGTGCATGTTTGGTCACAGGGGGTCTGACTGGGATTGTGTTGATATTCAGCTTTCCAGGGGCAGTTCCAAATGGAAGAGTTAAAGTTTATTCTCAGCCCTCTCCGTGCATCTGAGTTTAGTTCAGCCAGGACGAGAATTAAATGCAGCTTTGGTGTAACTAATGAGAAAAACTCGTACTAAAATAAAAAAAAGAGGGAGCCTTTCACTCATGGATGCTTCCCAAAGAGATGCTGTGGTTGATTAGAGCTGATTTAATTACTGTGCATTACAAAGAGCACATCTCCTCTTCCCTGGGCAGTGCCTGGTGTTGCACAGTGTGGGTCAGCAGGAATCCTTCCAAAACACGGAGCTCACCCCCTGCCATGTGTGCAGCACCCTGTGCTCCCAGAGATTTCCCATCCCTGGAGTATTTTCCAGTTCTGTGTCAGCTGACCCAAGTCAGAGACCGATGAGAAAGAGAAACTCCCCTGAAGTCGTCGTAATCCACAGTCAAAGCAAGTGAGGGGACAGCAAAACGTTCCTGCTTGCAGCAACCAGGAACTGGGATCATTTTTGACAGAAGCCAGAAAAGTTAAAACACATCTTTGGAACCTTTGGATGTGGCAGCAGAAAGTTTGTGCACCGGGGAAATGTCGATCAGCTCTCCTGACAGATCCTGTCGGGCTGGTGGAGCAGAAACCTTTGGGTGATCCCCGTTCCTGCCCTGACTTTGAGAGGGGCCACAAACAGCTCCAGGTCACCATCAGGTTTGGGGCTGAGGAGTTTGGCAGGTAAAGAATATTCCACAGGCTCAGGGGGGACACAGAGCGGAGTCCAAGTGGAGCCCAAGCCCAGCTCTGCACAAGAGAGACGTTGATTGTTTTGGCCTCTTTCCTTTGCTCCAGGGGAAAATCGAGGCACCCTTCTTGGGATATTATTGGTGCGAAATCATAAGTTACAGTTTTATTACCAGTGGCTGTGTGCGTGTGAGGGAGAGAGGAGGAGGTGCTGGGCACAGGAGAGCATAACCACTCCTTTGTAACCATGAATCCATTCTTTTTTTTTTTTTTTTTTTTTGGTTGGCTTTGCAAAACACAGGTTTAATTTAGGGAGAGAAAAATAGAAAAGAAAAAAAAAATAGAATTTGCTTTTCCATATAGCACCAAACAGCCGTGTTGTGAATATTTATATTTCGTTTAAAGCCTTCTTGTCTTCAAAACTGAATTCTTCACTTTGCATTGCTGAAAAGAAAATTTAAAAAAAAATAATAGATGGGCTGTAAAGACTTATTCTCGCTTTATAAAATTGCAAATTATTTTAGCCCACCTCACGTATTGATCTAGAGCAACCATGTAAAAACATCTCCCTGCATTTCATCCCTTCACAGATTTCAAAGCTCCCCGGTCTGTGTTGAGTTGTAAAGTTCTGTTCAATGGCTTGGTTGGCTTCCAAAAACGCTGGCTGAGAAATCTGGGTCTGGAGTCAGCCATTGTTGGGGGAAATGTTTTCCCCCATTAACTGCAGGATGTTTTCAGTGATTGTTCTGCACGTGGTGTGGATTTATTTACTTTCCCCGCTGTCAGAAGCCTCAGCTGGGCCATTTGGTGCAGTCCAAAACCAACAGGTTTTAGCAACTGGAAGATTTTTGTGGCACGAGGACAATGTCCCCTCCTTTGGGGCACGTTGCTGTGCTGGCCTTTCTGTGGCTGTGGACATCCATCAGCTCATCCCTCACCATCTCCCTTCCCCTCACAACCTGGGACTGATCCTCTGCCTCTGTGGCCAGTGGGAGTCAAATCCGTCCAGATTTGTTGGTGGCTGCCCCTGGATCCCTGGCAGTGTCCAAAGCCAGGCTGGACAGGGCTTGGAGCAGGCATGGGAAGGTGTCCCAGCCCATGGTAGGTGTGGGATGGGATGAAATTTGAGGTCCTTTCCAACCCAAACCACTCTGGGATTCTGGGATTGTACCATAAATTGTCCTCTCCGCTCTCTTTCAAGAAGCAACCACCCGTTTGTATTTTAATTCATTTACCAAGAGAGTTTAGGAACCTTTTAAAAGTGCTCTTATCTCTGCTTGACAAGATAGGAGCTCACCTTAAGCACAACAGGGAGCTGGGATGGGCTTTTTTACTCTGCATGTTCGTGGCTCTCCCGTTGTCCTCCTTCTCCTGGGAATGGTGCTTGGAAGCAGAGGCAGGGATGGCAGAGAGGGGCTGGGGGTGGTTTCTATCCATGGGGACTTGGATTCGGAACCCCAGACCGGTTTGGGTTGGAGGGGACCCTAAAGCCAGCCCAATCCCACCTCCTCCAGGGCAGGGACACTTTCCCTACCCCAGCCTGCTCCAAGCCCCATCCAACCTGTCCCTGGTGATGGGACATCCACCAAAGCCCTCTTTACTCTTCCAGGAGATGCCCGGCGAAAACTCTAAATTTAGCCGACATGAAAGTGCCTTTGGTGGTTTTCTTTTAAATTATTGTTGCAGTATTTTGCAACTTCTGTTCCCCTCTGGCGGGGATTCGAGCACCCTCTCCCTCCACCCCCTCCCCACCTCCTGACAGCAATCGCCAGTTGTAAAATAATAGACCATCAGCCAGCAATAATTTGCAATCCAAACAGACTTGACGCTCTCTGACATTTATTGAAACCTCAGACCCTGTTCGCTGGTTTCAGTTTTCCTCCCTTTGCTCTGTTTTTACAGACAGACAAGTGCTTAGATTTGGGTTTAATAATGAGCAGAAATTTCGCCTTGGCCCGGCTTTGCTTGTGTTGGCTGCGGCGGGGCCGCGCAGCAGACGGGCGGTTGGAGTTAATTACGCTAAATGGTGAGAACATTATTTGACCCCACTGGTTCGGCACCAGATGTTGAACATTGCCTCTGAGAAACCAGCACAGACGTCAGGCTTTGGAGGCTGCACGGGGAGGGAGAGCAGACTTGGAGCTCCAAGTCTTTTTTTCTTTTTTTTTTTTTTTTTTTTTTTTGTAGCTTTAACTATCCCGGGATAAGCCCGGGACAAACAAAGCTCTTATTAGGGACAGATGACAACACTCAGCTGCAGCCACTCGGGGCAAATTAGGGCACGGTTGTAGTTCTGGAGCTGAACATATCAAAAAGCTCCCCCGAAAAATCATTTTGCTAAATGTACAGCGAACGTTCTGCCAGCACGAGGTATCAACTTTGGTAAATCCTTCCTGGAAAGTGAACTTTACATTTACGGGCCAGACATGATGGAATTTAATGTTTGAAAATGATTAAAGGATTTTGTTCTTTCCGAGTAACAACTGCATTTATCAAGGTGGCAGCCACGGTGGCCTTAAAAAGAGCTGAAATGGAGCTGAACTGCTGAGCTTTCCCTGGCTTGGGGCTGGGAATCCCTCCGGTCTTTAGGCAGTAGGATTGGGGAATTACGTGGGGAGACATGGGAGGAGGGCAGTACAAAGTGTTTATTGACCCCAGTCTGTGTTAATAAAGCATTAGAAGTATTACCTGCTCGGGGATTGTCAGGGCACACCAAAGTTGTCCTGACCTTGGTGGAAAACTGAAACTCCTCTCAGTCTCTGAATAAACTGTTTGGACTGTGGGAGTGACAACGCTGGTGCAGATTTATATACCGCAGGAAAAGAAGTTAAAAAGCTTCTTACCCCCAAAAAATGTGTGACCAATGCCTTTGGTGGCCTGCATGGCAGTGATAAGGGTTTTAACGCTGCACAATCCACAGAGAAATGTGAATTCTGGCTCTTTTTCCAGCAGGTGACATCCCTCACGCGGTGCTGAGCAGCAGCTCCCCTCCATCCCCTGTGTGTGATGCAGGACAGGGACTCCCAACTCCCAAACCTTCCAGCTCCAGCTCCGAGCAGCGTTTGGGGCCTGGTTTTTGGGGTACTGGAGCAAAGCCATTGACCAGAGCCAGCAGAATTCACAACTGCTGGATCATTTCAGTGGTTCCAGGTCTCTGGGATTTTATTTGAGCATCACCACCTGCCTGCAGTGTTATTTCAGGGGCTTCACCAGCCAAAGTTCTTTGTCCAGCTCTGGTGCTCCTCCCTCATTCCCTGCATCACAACATGCTCCTCGTGCTGTGCCACCACATCTGGATCAAACCCTAAACTGCATCACCCAGCAGTCTCTTTTATTCTTTTATTCTTTTATATTCCTTTATTTCCCTTTTCCCTCGGGGTGTCCCAGCCTTTGCCTGCCTTTCTCCCAGCCCAGGAGCAGCAGGGAGGTGCTGGTGATGGAACCCAACCCAGAATGCTGCAATCTCAGCATTCCCATCCTTCTCTGGGTCAGTGGGAGATTCTCAGCCCCCTCCATCTATCAAAGCCCTGCAAATATCACTTCCCATTAAAAAATTATGAGCGAATTGGCGGAAAATGAATTTTTTTGGATATTTAGGCATTTGCAGCGTGGTGTGGCTAAATTTGATGGGCCAAGAAACGTTCATAATTAGGAAATAATTGGCTTCTGATTGTGATGGTGTGAATTACAGCACCTGTATTGTCCCACCCCTCACGTGAGACCGAAAATGGAACCAAAGTTTTAAAACCACCTCTCAGTTGCCCCATCTCCGGGTCAGAGAAGGGCTTAACCCACCACAGATCCACTGGAATAAGTGGAGCTGTTCTGCAGCTCCTGCAGGGCAGGTCTGAACAAAACCTCCTGCCTGGATTCTGCCGTGGAGAAGCCAAACCATGGAACAGGGAACTGAACCCACCTGAAGGGCACCACCAGCCTGGGATCCTCCCCAAAAACACCTGGACACAGCCAGGCTGAGGAGACAATGACCATGAAGGGGGTGTCCAGGACACAGCTCCTGTTTCCCTCTCAAGCAGGTGAAGGTGCCCTCAAGGACAATGCCGTGGCCAGGCCTCTGCTGAGACCAGCAGCAGCTGCCAGAAATGGGGTTTTCCACCCAAAACTTGGGCACAGCTGGCCCAGCATTGGCAGGGCAGGAGGGACTTTACCTGGAGGGGTTTTTTACCAGTTGATCGTGCCAGGGTCAAAGTGCTGTCAGGTGGGCTCGGGTTATTGCAGCTTTTTTCCTTTATTTGGGCACTAAATAGGTAATTTTGGACCAGCTGTGTGATTTTCTGTGTGTATTTTGTGCAAAATTGGGTGCCTGGCACGTCCATCTGAAGAGTTCTTTATAAAACTTCACAGTCAGAGCAGCCTGTGGGAGGAGGAAAGGCTGGGTTTGGTGTTCTGGGGTTCTCCAGGAGAGGTTTTGGTTCCCTCAGAGGCTCCAGCGCTGTCGATAATTTACTGTGAACCAGGAGGGACACGAGCTGAAATCTTTAGGAGCAGATTAGGCTGAAAAAATTTATGACAGCATTTAGAAGCATTAGACTTGGGACTGCATGCCAGAGCATGACAAAATAGCAGGTAATAACAGATCTCATTAGAACTGTTTATTTAAATTGAACATTAGCCTGTCAGGGATGTTTTTGCTGCTGGATTGGTCTTATTTTCATCCAGATTAATTTCTACCCAATCCAAGTACCCAGAGGTGTCTTCCTCGGACATCTCAGCGTGCTCATTCCATGAAGTTTTTGTTATTTTTGAATTTTAAGGAGAATGTTACTTTCTAGTCTTCTTCACCCACCACCTCCATGTTTAATGATCTCCCTGTATCAAAATGCAATTAGGTTTTCAAAAGGATCCAAGTGATTCAGGCTCCAGTGTGCTGGTTCAAAAGGATTGGCTCGCCCTCCCTGAGCAAAACACTGGAGTATTTGCTTTTCTTGGGCTTGCACCGCGGTTCTTGTGTCTCAGCCTTCACCTTCTCCCCTGTGGGGGTGGAGGGGCCCTGGCACGGATTCCCAGAGAAGCTGTGGCTGCTCCTGGATCCCTGGAAGTGTCCAGGGCCAGCTTGGAGCACCCTGGGATGGTGAACGGTGTCCTTGCCCATGGAATAAATTATTTTTAAGGTCCCTTCCCACCCAAGCCATTCCAGGGTGCCAGGACTCTCTCAGTCCTTTAGATACAAAATGTGTGTGCAGAAATCACCCCGACCCAATCCCCCTCTGGATCACCTGCTCTCTTTTCCCTGATCTTAACCAACCTTTCCATAACAGCTTGGAGCACCCTGGGATGGTGAACGGTGTCCTTACCCATGGAATAAATTATTTTTAAGGTCCCTTCCCACCCCCAAGCCATTCCAGGGTGCCAGGACTCTCTCTAGTTCTCACTCTCAGTCCTTGAAGTACAAAATGTGTGTGCAGAAATCACCCGTACCCAATCCCCCTCTGGATCACCTGCTCTCTTTTCCCTGATCTTAACCAACCTTTCCATAACAGCTTTATTCTTTCCGCCCATCAGACCTTCAATAATTGCAGCAGCTCAGCTGCCACCCCCTCCAGTGAGGGTGAAGATGTTTCCTGGCTCAAACCTTGAGGGAACTGCCGTGGTTTGGGGTTCTTTGAAGCACACAGAGACATCCTGGATGTGCCTGGACCTGCTGCTTGGTTTATCCAGGCCAAGCCCCTCCAGACAAGAGCTTTGTGATTTATTTTCTCAGACAACAACCCGAGGTGCAGCAGAATGTTTGTGTGGACAAAGATCAGGCAAGCGCAGAAAAACAAACCCCAAAACAACACAAAGCAGCGAATCTTCCAAAGCTGCAGCTTCACTTCAGCACCTGAGCTGGGTTTGACAGGAATTCAGTGCCAGCCCCATCTCCTGCAGACAATAATTGCTCGGATCTTAAAAAAAAAAAAATCCTTGGAATGATGTCACCATTGCTCAGCTAAACCTGGGCAATGGGTTGGGTTTGCAGCTGTGGGGATGGAAAGTGCTTTCCATGAAGCAAAATCATGTTCAGATCATTTCCGACCTTTTATTTTATCTCTACAGATCAAACTGTTTCATTTTATTATATGAATTTGTGGGGGTTTGGCTCTAGAAGAGCATCTTTAGGCACTTTAAATATATCCATAGAAGGGTTCATGGATTCATGGAATGGTTTGGGTTGGAAGGGACCTTAAAGATTATCTAGTCCAGCCCCAGGGGCATAGAAAGTGGAAGGCATCTCTGAGGAACCAGCATTCCTGAGGTATTTCCAGGGAAAACCAAACAGAAGGAGAGCTGTTGCTAGAGAAGGGGCCATTCCAGCTCTGGAGAGGCTCCCTGATGCTTTGATTTCCACACCTCTGCCTGCTGCAAAGCAGTAAAACATTCTTCCCTTCAGCAGAGCCATGTCAGGAGGGGTTTCGTGTTCTTTCCATGTGCTTCCCATCTGCCTTTTCCTTCCCCTCCCAGCTCCAGGCAGACACAGCCCAGCCTGGGTCCTTCAGAGGTGTCCTCCTGTGTCCTGATTGCCAAACAGATTTATTCTGTTTCCATCTGGATGGCAGCTGGCTTCTGTCCATTGGGCAGTTTTCCTTATCTCTGCCACACCCACCCCTCCCTCCAGGACACCCCTGCTGATAAGAGGCCATTGGATGTCCCTGCATGGCTGATAAGAACTGCAGCATCCCATTGGGAGATGGGAGCCCAGGGGGAGGAGCCAAGCATTCCTACCTGGATAGAATCTGGAGATCCTGGAACACCAGCACGGCTTCTCCACTGGATTTCCCAGAGGAGCAGCAGCTGCCTCTGCCCCTGGATCTCCAGAGGCAGAGTGCACCCTGCTCCAGGATCCCTGCACAGAATTCCCTCTCACCAAAAACGCTGTTCCACCCACATTTCTCTCCCTAAATCAGCTAAATTCTAGATTTTTCTATCTCCACCATGTTCTGGGCTCTGTTTGATGGTGCTGGGTGAAGAATGTATATTCTGCTCATTTAAATAATTGATAATTTTCTGGTTTGCCCCATTTTAGGACCTTTTCGTGTGGCTTAATATTTGGTTCGTGGTGATTTATTAATCTCAAATTCACATCCACAGACAAGAATCTGGATTATTAGCTGTGAGCATAAAGATAATTAGATGCGCTTGGAATTAAAGAAATCCCGTTCGATTTAATTTCTAATTAAAGAAAAATTAAAGGAATTTTTAAATGTTTTAACAGCCACCAAGACACTCCATGAACAGAACCACTGCTAAAATCCTTCAATCATTCCTCCTCGTGTTTCCAAGTGATGTTAACTTCAAGCCACGGAGCTCAGCTGTGTCGTTTTTGGGTAATAGAGAAGCAAATTCTCCTTGCTGCAGGAAGCACAGGGTATAATTCTGTGGCTGATGTTGTGGTGGGGCCCAGCCTGGGTTTTCCTCTCCCTGAAATTATTGTGTATTTTAAACCCTCAAGCACCTGGAAGGAACAAGCCCAGCAGGTACCTGTGGGAGGGCAGGTTTTTAGGGCAGGAGCTTCTCCCTGTTCTCCCAACAGGAATCGTTCCTCCTGCTGAATGGGATTGGATTTCCTGGAGATGTTTTTGGTGCCAGCTGCCCAGCTGGGAGTGCTGCTCGTTGTGGTGCGAGATATGAATCTCAAACCAAAGCCTGGTGGGCAGCTCCCCCCACCCCCAGCATTCCTGGGAAGTTCTCCTGTTGGGAACAGCCCAAAAATGCCATCCTGGAATGGTCTGGGCATTGCCCTTGGCCTGCCCGGCCCTGCTGGGCTGGGATGTGCCACAAAACAGATCCTGTCACCTCGGAACTCTGCAGCCTTGGGAGCTGATCTCCAATAAATGCTTTTCCTGCCCTCGTCCCACTGGAATCCAGCTCTTTGCTCATTCCTGAAGGATGCTGAGCTGTCCCCTGAGCTGTGGCACTCCCGTGGATCAAACAAGGTTTGGGACGGGGTGGGAAGTGCACAGGAGGAGGAAACCTTGGATTTATGGAGCTGCTTTAATCCAGAGCCCCATTCAGCTCTGGATTAAATCAATCCCTGACCAGCAGAGGCACCTGCTGGGCTCTGCCTTTGGATTCTGCCCTGTCTCACCTGGGGAATTCCTGGGGTTATTCCTGTTAAACAGCTCCAGAGTGCCCAGCCAGGGCACAGATTTTAAACAGGGGAGAAAATTCCCAAAGGAATTCAGGCTCCAAGCCTGAGCTCCACTCCTCTTCCCCCCTCCAGTCCCGTCCCAGCTGTCCCTCACCCAGGGGCAAAAGCCTTTCCTGCTTTTCTGATCCTTCTGGGGATTCCAAGGCACCATTCCAATATTTATTCCCAACCCTTCTCCCTGCCAGTCTGTGCCAATGTGTTGTTGCCTTCCCAGCCTGGATAAAGAGAGAATCCTTGTGCCAATCCCACCAGGTGGATGCTGGGACTGGCTGCCCTTCCCAGGATTATTTCAGCCTCAAGCAGAGGCATTTATCCATTTATTTTGTATTTATGAAGTTAGCCAGACTCAAAGCCAGAGGATGGAAAAGCTGGCATGGGAATGAGCTTTGCAAAGCGGGATGGGAAGGATTCTATTCCCTTTAAAAAGCAAAACTCAGCTGTAGAAGTTTTGATAACTGGTAGGGCTGAAGTGGAAGAAATTTGCAAAATAACAAAAAAAAAAGCTAAAAAGCAGCTTTTGCCTGCAGTCTGTGCCCTCCTCAGGAATCCCAGAACCAAGGCAGATTTCCAAGCTGCCCACGATGAATTTAAGGGGATTTAAGTAATAACTTCAATATAAACCACTCAATAATTGTCCTCCCAGAGCTTTAGCTAATAAAGCAACTCCGAGCAGAATGTGGAAAGTTCAAATCCTGGAATGAAATGTCCAGGTTGCATTTCATTTGCTTCCTTCTCTTTACCCCAAAAAGATGTTTTCCAGCCAAAACACACCACTTGTTCTTGCTAATGAACTTCTGTGTATTTATCCAGATTTCTCCCTGTTGAACATCTCCTTCTACCTGTTATTTTATGCTGCTGAAATTCAAGCAGAAGAAAGGGGTTAGAATTAATTACAGCCTTTGGCTTGGAGGATTAGCCACAGATGTTGAATCATTATTATTATTATTATTGTACTGTATTTCAGGAATGACACAAGGAATGTGTGGAGACCGGTGGTATCCGTGAGGAGAAACAGGAATGTTTAAATCCTGAAAGAACTTCAATTCTCCCTCTAATGGCAATCAATGGGCCTGCTTAGAAAATTAAAAATCAAGGTGACAGCTATGAAACACTGGAGTGGAGGACCAGGAGTTGGACTTGATCTTCCTTGGGGGTCCTTTCCATATTCTATGATTGTGTGATTCTGTGGTTGTGTGATTGTGTGATTCTGTGATTCTGTGATTCTGTGATTCTGTGATTCCATTCAAATCCATCTTCCTCTCTGTGTGCAAATGACCTTTTCTAAAATCCAAACCCTTTGGTAGCACAACTTGGCACGAAGAGCAGGGAGGCTTCTCACAATTAAGGATAGGCCTGTAATTAAATTACTCTTCTGCCCTTTTTAATTACGGCTGGATCTGACCCTTCAGCCCCTGGGCAGAATCCACAGCACAATTATTTTACCGTTGAATTAATGTTCAATTCGTTTTGCATTCAGCTCTGGGTGTGCTTTGCCATTGTTACAACGAGAAGGGATGAAAAGAAAAGGGAAAAAACCTCCCCTGCAGCCAAGGCCAAGGGAATAACATCAGAAGCCTGATCATTTGTCACCTATGGTCACTCGAAACCATTATTTCTTTTACACACTGTAATTTCAGATAGACTTGTGTAAACAGTGTAAAGATTTATTTTCTCAAAATATCAGAACCACTTAGCGTGAGTCACAAGCCAGATTTCAGGCAGATAATTTTCTTCTAATAGATTTTTGGGTTAACAAGATAAAAATTAACATGAAAATGATTATGTGCTGACTGAAGGAAACCTGGTTTTATTTTGTTCCCTATTTGTTTTACAAGGGAAGTCTTCAAGTATCTTGCAGGGGCAAAAATATTTAAAGTGTTTGCACATGTTTCCCATTTCCATTTTATAAGATTCATTCACAGTCAGCCAAACGTATCTTTCTCTCTCTCTCTCTTTCTCTTTCTTTTCTATTTTTTTTTTTCCTTTTGATGCACTCCTTAATTAGTCTTAAAGGCTCCAAAGGTGCTTTTTTTCTGTCTGTCTCTTTATCCCAGACGTCGCAGTGAAGTCATGGGGCTCTCCAGCCCGAGCTGGATGCTCCTCAAAGGCTTGGGGGGTGTCCTCTGATCCGTCTCCGCGCTGCACAGAAAGGAGCAGAGTGCAGATCTGAGGCCTGGCTGTCGTCAGCAGCTGGAGTGGCTGCTCTTGGACGATGTGCCTGATGTGGGCTTGGCTCTGGCTGCCAAATTCCAGCCCCTGGGAAGGATTTGCCACCGGGCTCCCGGCGCAGCTCCGCGCTCAGAGGGGCTCCAGCTCGGGCACCCCGGAGCCCTCCTGTCCCCAGAGGAGCTGTGACACCATGGCAGGGACACCCTGACATCTCTGGCACCTGGTTTTAATGTTATCTAACCACAGGATTTTGCAGGAGGTTTTTTTTTTTCCTTTTAAAATCTGCTCCAAAACTGAGCAGGCCTGAGGGAAGGCCTGAGGCCCCCAAAATTGTCCCCAGGCCCTGTGTCCCCATTGCTGGGACATCATCTCCTTGGTGAAGGCTTTAAAACGATTTAGCCACAGGATTTTGGAGGAATTAGGAATTTTTTCCATTTTAAAATCTGCTCCAAAACTGAGCAGGCCTGAGGGAAGGCCTGAGACCCCCAAACTGTCCCCAGGCCCTGTGTTCCCACTGCTGGGCCTTCAGCTCATTGGGCCAGGCTTTAAAACCATTCAGGCACTGGATTTTGTAGGAGTTAGGGATTGTTTTCCTTTTTAAAATCTGCTCCAAAACACAGCAGGCCTGAGGGAAGGCCTGAGGCCCCCAAACTGTCCCCAGGCCCTGTGTCCCCATTGCTGGGCCTTCAGCTCCTTGGGCCACGTTTTAAAACCATTCAGGCACAGGATTTTGTAGGACTTGGGGATTGTTTTCCTTTTTAAAACCTGCTCCAAAACAGAGCAGGCCTGAGGGAAGGCCTGAGGCCCCCAAACTGCCCCAAGTCCTTCTGTCCCTATTCCTGCACCATCATGTCCTTGGGCCAGGCCTGAAAGTTATTTAGGCATGGATTTTGTAGGAGTTGGGGATTGTTTTTCTCTTTTAAGATCTGCTCTAAAGGCAGCAGAACTGAGGGAAGGCCTGAGGCCCCCAAAGTGCCCCAAGTCCTTGTGTCCCCATTGCTGGGCCTTCAGCTCCTTGGGCCAGGCTTTAAAACGATTTAGCCACAGGATTTTTCAGGAGTTAGGGCCTGTTTTTCCCTTTTAAAACCTGTTCCAAAATGCAGCAGACCTGTGCCCCCTGTGACCTGTCTGGTCCCCACGGCTGTGCCATCAGCGTTGCACCACACGGGATTTGTAACCACAATTACAAATAGAGTTTTACAGTTTAGCCCAGCTCAAGGTCCCTGGGATGATGAATGTGCAGCAGCAGGGCCCTCAGGGCAGAACTGAACGTTTTTTAAGGAGAATCTTATCACGGAGATTAAAGTTTCCTTTTATTTTGCATTTTGCAAAGTGACCCCTTTTTCCCATCGTCAGCACCACAGGGAATTCCCTCCTCCCGTTTCAGCAGGAGAGAGAAAAGAAGGATTTGAAGAAGCTGAGGATTGAGCTGTTCCACTTTCTCCCCTTTGCTCAGCCTCAGAAATCCCTCACACAGTGATGAGTCATTTTTTATTCTGTTTAAGCCCATGTTAAGTCAACATCATTTAAGGCTGGTGACTAAGTCTTGAGTGATGTTGATGTAAATGGAATAGGAATAACTGGGACTTCACCAGGACACAGCAAATTGAGATTCTCTCCACAGAAAAAAAAGATTAAAATAAAAGGAGAAAGACACTGAGTTAGTCCCAACTAGAGAAAGAAAAAAGAGAGGAAAAAAAAAAGAAGAAAATAAATAAAAGGCAGCTGTTTGCAGGAGATCTCTGATGGATTAAAATGGGACTGGAAAGTTGCCCTTCTCCTGCTGCTGGAAATCAGCAGATCTCTCCTCCAAGTGGGCAGGATTTCAGCTCTTTCTGTGCAGAGCAAGGGCAGGAGCCCTCATCTGCCACGAGACTGATCTGGCTCGAGCCTAAGCTCAGGCTCTGCCCAATTCCACTGGCCAAGAAGGGAAACTGGGCTCTCTGGCCCTCAGGGGTGGAAGGGACTGGAGAGCAGACGTGGTACCATTTGCAATAAAGGCCATGAAGGAACTTGAGGGCATCCTTGGGGCTCCACGTGGCAAAACCGCCCAGTTCAGACCAGTAAAACCAGTTTTAAAGTCAGGGCAGCCTGCCCAGCCCAGCAGCACCAGAGAACCCCATTCCTTGGCTGGCACTGCTCTTTTCTTCTCGGCTCTGGAGCACCACACCAACCTCCAGAGGCAGCACCTGAACCCTGCTCCTCCTCCTTTCTCCTGCTGGAACGCTCTCAGCAGCGCTGCAGAGGCTTTGCTAAACATGTCAGATTAAAGGTCTAAGCAGACGAATAAATGCAGTCCATCTGAGGGCATGTTTCCTCTCACACCTCCAGGGGCTGTCAGCGTCTTGAATGGGATTCAGAAACATGTCCTTGAAGCTGGCTGGAATGCAGCTTAATATATCAGGGGCAGCATTAGAGAGGGGAGAAAAAAGGATGGGGGAAGCTTTCATGGCAGGGCACCCCCTCCCTCCCTCTCCACTCCTGCATTGGCTGCACAGCCGGGATAAACAGGAACTGGGGAGGGGATGGGACCTGCAGCCATCTCCCTGCTCTGGAGTTTGCCACCTCCTCCCAGGATCCTGGGCTTTTCACACTCTCTTCAAGGATTGTTTTATTCTTTATTAAAACCCCAGCTAGCTCTTTCCAGCACTCCAAACTCGCAGGTTTCAGCACTCTGCAGAGCTGCTTGTGTCAATATTCCTGGTTAAAAGGAAGCTGAGGGGTTACAAAGAGATTTCTCAGCTCTTCACGCTCCTCTTTCTCTGCACGGCTCATCTCCAAGGAATAATTCCTCTGGCCTGGGCCAAGTCCTGCCCTCAGTGCAGGGAGCAGCCCCAGAGCAGCCGAGCTGGGCCTTGTTCTTGCTGTATTTGCATTAAATGTGCAAGAAATGAAGTTTAGGGCGAAGCTGGTGAGAGTCAGAGCCTCCTGAGCCCAGGGCTGCTCCTGGCACGGGACAGTCCCCGAGGGAGGGGAGCTGAGCACAGCCCAGCAGCACCTGCAGGGCTTGGGATGCTCTGCCAGGCAAAATATTCCATGGAATGAGCAGCTCTGAACCATCCAGTGCCATCCCTGAAGTGCCCAAGGCCACCTGGGCTGGTGGAACTTGTCCCTGCCCGTGGCAAAGGATGGGAGGAGCTTTGAGGTCCCCCCATCCCAAACCATTCTGGGGCTCTGTGCAAAATCCCCGATTCCGCAGCAGGAGAATCCTTCAAACACTGATTTGAACTTGCAAGCCAGTCACTGTGCTCCTGATTGCTGCTCTTTTTGGTTTTAATTAAAATACCTATTTGTTTGTTTCCCCTCGAGTCTTTAATTTAAGGAATGTAATTAATCTCAAATCATTCTCGGTTTTAGAGTGAACACCCCACAGTGACGTTGTACCATCCATCTCTGGGATTCAGAGAAGCTGAATTAAATGAATATTATGGGATGTCTGCATTTATCTCCTCGGTAGGAACACAAATTCTCATGTCTTACAGGGAAAGAAAAGTCATTCAGGCTCCTGTGCATTGTAGGGGACCTAAAATATCACCTGAAAATGTCGATTTTGAATTTTGACTTTCTGCCCAGCACTGCCTTGAAAGTTTTGCCATTGCAACCCAATTGCTGAATAAATGTTCCCTCAGTGGCTCCCTTTTGGTGCCACTCCTGCTCCTGGAAATCTTTCCCTTCCTTATTTTACATGGAATTCTTTCACTTGCAAACTGCTGATCTTCCACCTTGGAGCAGGTTTTGGAGCCAGGGGGGGAAGGTGAAATGTGTTGGGTTTCCAAGAGTTGTTCACCTCTTCTTCCCCAGCAGAAGATGGATTTCCCTCCTCCAGGGTTTCTGGATATTTTCCCATCGTTTTTCCCTGGATATTCCTGACGTGTCACAAATCAGGCCCTGGTTACTGACTTGGAAATGTTCTCCTTTGGGCCTGCACTGGGCAGACTGGGAAGCTGCTGGCTGAGTTCCAGGAATTAATCCTGCAAGAAACACTCGGGGGTTATTGCTGCTTGCATGAAATGCGTGGAGTTAATTCAGTTTTAATGCAGGTTCTGTTCTGTGACCTGGGCAGGGCTGGGAAGGGGGTGGTGCTGCCAGAGTGGCCCCAAAGTGGCACCGGGCACTCAGGGCAGGAGCAGAGACTTGGGGCCTCCCTTTTGGGGTAAATTAAATTAAATCATTGTTTAAACTCCTGAGGTTTGCTTGGAGGGGAGCATTCCTGGGTTTGTCTCCTTCCCTCATCCCACACCCAGTGCAGAATCCTCTCCTGATTCCTCCTGGAGGAGAGGATTCCCTGAGGATGTGAGCTACCAACAGCACCCAACACCCCAGAAATCCTTCAAATCATGAATTAAACTCTGGTTTTTCCTGCTGACATCCCAGACAGACCTTCCCCCACTGCAGCCAGGGGAGAAGAAAACCAAAGGCAAGGTTTTCTTTGGAAAACAAGAATTAAAGAGGTTTGACTTGGATTTCTTGCTTCACCTGGATCTTGCAGAGCTCAGGGGAGCTGTGATTTGTAAGCCCCAAGTCAAAATTAACAATAACACTCCACTCTATTATATTTCACTGATGCTTATCTGTGGGAAATGCATGATACTCCCAACCTGCAAGATTTATTATTTGCTATATATTTGATCTCCTGGATAATTGTTTAATTAAAGTAATTAGCAGCTGCTTTCAAGGCCCAAAACCATTACAGAGCTGATTCCAGCCGGCAGCTGCTCCAACCACAGCACCTTCCCCTGCTCTGTGCCAGACCAGGATGGGGGAGCTCCTCTGGAATCACATCCTCCCTGCAGGACAGCTCCCAGGACTGCACTTGGGACATTGTATTTCTGATATCATTTTAGATTTCTGCATAACATCTATTTATATATATATAAATATACATGTATTTTTATATTATATTTCTATATTTCTATATATTATATTTATATTCTGATTCTATTTAGCTGATATTTCACTGCTTGTGGCAACCAACAATTGTCACCATAGCATATAATATATCTATAATAAATAAAAATTTATATTATATTTCTATATTTCTATATCTTATATTTATAATAATAGAATATAATAGAGTATAGTATAATATAATATAATAGAATAGAGGTAAAATATAATATAATATATAGAGAATCATAGAAGAGGAGTAATATAATATAATTGATTTATATATAGTAATATAAGAGAGTATATGATATAGAGGAGAAGGATTAAGAGAGTGATATATTCGATTCTATTAGTATTCTATGACATTAGAGTATACATATGAGATAGAGTAGAGTATAGTAGAGGATAGTAGATTAGAGTAGGAAGTATATGAATTAGATTAGAGTACTACATACATGACAGGACATGACATGATTATAGTATATGATAGGTTATATGAGATGATAGTAGATGATATTATATTATATATTATATATTATATTATATGTAGGATTATATTATATATATTATTATATTATATTATATGTATGTTATGTTATATTATGTTATGTTATGTTATATTATGTTATGTTATATTACATATATAATGTGTAATATTATAAATATATAAATATATAAATATATAATATAAATATATATATATTAATATGATAATATAATATCTATCTCTCTGATATTTCACCGTTTATGACATCCCACAATTGTCTCCTCAATTTCACTGCTTGTGACATCCAACAATTTTCACCCCAATTAACAACTGTCACCACAATTAACGGACGGGGAGGTGGGAAATGGGTTTGAAAGTGGGAGATGTGAAGATGTTGTTAATAAATTCTGGTTCTGATATTTTGGGATTTATTTTTTTCTGAGGGGAATTCTTCCTGGCTGTAGGAAATCCATCAGAATTACTCCTCAGAGATCCATGAAGGGAGAGAAGGAAATCCAATTCCTTCATGGCCCCACTCCGGGACCCTCCCACAGCACAGGAAGCAGCAGGCCATGGAAAACCCAAAAATAGCTCGGCAACTTCGTGATCCCCCTCGGACAGAGAGCAAAAAAAGGAATAAGAAATGCTCCCCGGGGAAAAACAGGATCTTTTCCCCGTGTTTGAGTTGTCAGTTTTGACAGGAACGCTACAAACTAATTAAATTTTTGTTAATTTATTTTGTCTGATGCAGCCTGTCACAGGAATGGCTGGGAAAGTCTGAGTGCTCCAGGAAGCACCCGAGGATTGGTGCAGGGAAAATGGACCTGCTTAAGTCAAATAAACACGAAAAGCATTTAAATTCACTTCTCCCTCCATGCTCCAGCTCTGCTTGTCTGCTCCAAAGGAGATCCAAGCTTATTCCTTTAAATCCCCAGCCTGCTGGGATGGCTGCTCTCTTCTGGTTGGAGATGAAATGGGGAAGGGGTGAAGGACAAAGAGAAATTCCATCCTGGAGCTGCCCTGGAGTTTGTGTCAAATTAGGAATTACTGGACACTCTTAGGCTGCATTATTCCTGACAGAGGAACTGTTTTGAGATCCAAGAATTTTCTCTTTTCACACAGGGAACAAAATGGGACCAGGCTGTCCAGAGTGTCAAAATGTCCAAGGCCAGCTTGGAGCAAGCAGGGACAGTGGGAGGTGTCCCTGCCCATGGCATGGGTGGGTTTGAAGGTCCCTTGCCACCCAAACATTCCATGTTTCCATGGCTTTTTCAGGGAGATCCATGCTGTCAAACACACTCAATTATGAAATGATGGATTGGTGACCCCCTTGCCCGGGAAGGAGGGGAAATCCAGAGCTGAGCTCCTCAGCCACCCCTGCAGCCTCTGCCTGCTCCAACACGATGCATGCTCATTCTGCATTCTCCTGGAGCTCTGTAAGGGCACGGCCCGATCCAAAGAAAGCACGGCGCAGTCTGATTGTTCTCAGATAATCAGCTGAGGAAACAGGCAAAAGACAAACCCCGGGGCTGTTTATTCTGGGCTTTTGAACCTGTCTCTGTCACAGTTTTGCACAGTTGAAAACCCCTTTAACAACCACACCGGAGAGGCTGGGGGAGGTGATCAGATACGAGAAGGAGATAAGCAATTAGCAGAGCCCTTCCAAGGGCCAGCTGAAGGGGGAAAGTGCAGTGTCCATCCCACAGCCCAGCCCGCTGAAAGTGCAGTGTCCATCCCACAGCCCAGCCTGCTGAAAGGGAAAGTGCAGTGTCCATCCCACAGCCCAGCCCGCTGAAAGTGCAGTGTCCATCCCACAGCCCAGCCAGCTGAAAGGGGAAAGTGCAGTGTCCATCCCACAGCCCAGCCCGCTGAAAGTGCAGTGTCCATCCCACAGCCCAGCCCGCTGAAAGTGCAGTGTCCATCCCACAGCCCAGCCAGCTGAAAGGGAAAGTGCAGTGTCCATCCCACAGCCCAGCCCGCTGAAAGTGCAGTGTCCATCCCACAGCCCAGCCAGCTGAAAGGGAAAGTGCAGTGTCCATCCCACAGCCCAGCCAGCTGAAAGGGAAAGTGCAGTGTCCATCCCACAGCCCAGCCCGCTGAAAGTGCAGTGTCCATCCCACAGCCCAGCCTGCTGAAAGGGGAAAGTGCAGTGTCCATCCCACAGCCCAGCCCGCTGAAAGTGCAGTGTCCATCCCACAGACATTCCCAGCAACAGGACCCACGGATGTTCCCAGCAACAGGACCCACGGATGTTCCCAGCAGCAGGACCCACAGACGTTCCCAGCTCCGATCCGAGTGTTTACACAAGCACCCAGCTCTCATTCCAGCAGGGATTGCTCTGCTCTTATCTTGTTTAATGGGTAATTTCTGCATTAAGGGATCCGCAGGTTTCAATCCGAGCTCCCGTTCTTTTTGGCACGGAAATCCCACCCTACGTGACTGAAGGCGCTGCCAGTCCCAGGCTTTGCCAAATGGGAATGAGGAATGTACCCCGAGCACATCCTGCCCCTCACAGCACCTCAGGGCTGCACCTGGGGTCCTCCAGGTGGGAAAAGGCCTTCAGGATCACAAAGTCCAGCCACCAGCTGGGATGGAGCTCCTGGAAGGTGTCACTGCCCATGGCAGAGCTTTGGAAGGGGAATTTGCTCCCTTCCAACCCAAACCATTTGAGGTCCCAAAACCAACCCCAAACCAGCCCAACCCGAGATCCCAATACCAACCCCAACCCAAACCCAAACCATAACCCCAATCCAAGCCAAGATCCCAATACCAATCACAACCCATCTGAGATCCCAATACCAACCCCAACCCTACCCAAGATCCCAATACCAACCCCAACCCTACCCAAGATCCCAATACCAACCCCAATCCTACCCGAGATCCCAATAGCAACCCCAACCCATCTGAGATCCCAAAACCAACCCCAAACCAACCCAGCCCAAGATTCCAATACAAACCCCAACCCAACCCATCTGAGATCCCAAACCAGCCTAATACATCTAAGATCCCAATACCAACCCCAAACCCGCCCAACCCATCTGAGATCCCCAAACCAAGCTGCATTTATCTGCATCTTTAACATCTCAGTACCTGTCAAAGCCTAATCTATGTTTCCTCCCAGACCTCTCCATTTTATTTTTTTCATTTATTAAATTTACTTGAAGTGTTTAAGAGAGAGACAAACCCTGAATTTTCTTTTTGGGGGGGGTTGTAGGAACAGAAAGGAAACTCTGTTCCCATTCTCAAGAGCCTGAAGCACACGAGGATGAATTAAAGTGCCCTGATTTCAGTGGGACTCTTGGATGGAGCTGTTTTCACCCCTTGAAGTGTCCTTGGAATTCCCTTTGGAGAGATTGGTGCTGCCGTGGAGGGAAGAAGGAGATTCCCACCTGTTTCTTCATCCAGTATTTCCACCCTAAACAGGACAATGAATAACAAGGAAGGATCTTTGAAGCCCTAAATTCATCTTCAGTCACTCTTCCAAACATCCTGCGATGGAAAATTGTGCTTGGAGACGTCTCCAATAAAGATTTAATCATATAATCTAATATATGAATATTAAATGTGCTCCAGGGAGCCAGGTATGCATTGCAAACATCTGTAACAAACATGAATAATCCAACAGGCTTCTGGAGTATTAAGAAATTACCAAAAATAGAAAGGAGGGGGGTTATGTGAAATAACTTCCTTCCAACTTGAAGCAGATGTCTCCCAATGCCTGGTTCCCTGCGTTTGGAGATGATGCTGGGAGGGTTTTGATTCAGGAGGTTTTGGACAGAGATGAAGCACAGACTCAAAGAGGTAAAAATGACACAGAAGGCCCTTTAAAGTCATTGTCCCTCATTGTTTGAACTCTGTGTTTTGTGTTTTCCAGCAGTGAAACTCCAGACACCCACAGCGGTGCTCCCACTCCCAAAATACTGATTTGGGTGGGTGGGTGATGAGTGTGTGGACGAGGCACTGGGCTCAGAGGCTCTTTACAGTAAAAGGTTACTCAAACCTTCAGTGTTTCCACCTGGAAATGGTGGGATGGTGGCTGCTCCTCCAGGGAGAAGGGTCTCAAGGAGCCTGGGACACTCTGCCCACTTTATATCTCAGTTTCCCTGGAGTTCTCTCTGTAGCCAGCCCATAAAACCTACAAAAATGGGCAAACAGCACAAAAATGGGTTGAAAACTTTGAATTCAGCATTTAAAACACCAGGCTGAGCCTAAAAAGCCGAGCTGCTCCTTGAGCTACCTCAGATGTGGTGGTGGTGCAGGACAAATGTGTCTTCTGCTGCTTGTGAAGCTGCACGAGCAACCAAGCCAGAGGGAGATGAAAATGTCAGAAAACCTCTTTCTTCTGCATCTTTCTGCCAACTTCTGAGATGCTGACGAAAGATAACGTTGAAGTTTCAAAGCTGGGGAGAAAAAAAAGCTCCCTGAAGATTTTTAGTGATGTCAGAGGAAGAAGGAAGCCGGCTTGAAATGAAGGGCTGCTCTTGGTCTCTAATCTTGTAGACACCTACTTAACTTTAAGCCAATTAAATCAATGGACTACTTAACCTTTGCCTACAGGAGAAAGGATTTGCCAGCACAGTTTATATTAGTGCCCCAAACCAAATAAGCAATGCTCCAAAAAGCACTCTTCTTTCAGCAAAGCTCTATCTGCCCTCGGTGTCACGGGCATAAAGCTCCAGCCAGGGACTCAAAGGAAACCTTTCCTTTCAGTGACACCGCTGGAACTTGTTCCTCTCAGGAAAACAAGCCCCAGACAAAGCATTGCCAGGGTGGAGGCTGAGTTTTCCAGAGCCAGAGCTGGTGTTGGAGCCCAGTTTGCTCCTGGTTTCTGGAAATCAATCCAGGGGCAGTTTAATGAGCTGGGCGCCAGATTCCCTCAGGGCTTCCAGTGTGGAATATCTCCCAGGGGTACCCGTCCCACTCAGAGGGAGTGGCAGCCCTTTGTGGCAGTTTTTGTGGCGTTTTGGTGCTGCCCTGGCACCCCGGGCTGCGGGAGGCGTGGTGGGGCTGCAGGGCTTGGGAGAGAGCAAATGCTCGCGTGCAGAATGTAATGAAAGCCAGGGCTCCCCTGCACAGCCCCCCTGGGCCAGCAACACGTTACATCATTTGTCACTGGACACGTTGGGAGTGTGTCACTGGAAAAACCTTTAAAAGCCAGGCTGGAAGTGCCGTGGAGACAACCACGGCCTCTGCGAGGGGGAAGAAAGACAGCATCGTTTATAAATGTTTTTGTGTCTACTATTTACATTTGGGGCATTTCGATGGAAAAAAAGGGAACAGAAAGGCTCCACTTAACATCTTCCCAGATGGTAACAACATCTGGCTAGATGGCAGCCCAAGGATCTGACATTTTATGGGTGAAGGGGGGGGCATTTGGGGATTTCTGGTTTTATTTTGCTTTTTTTCCCCCCATCCAGATTAATTGTCCTGCACGTTGGTCCCATCACTCTTTGCTTTGGGCCATCTGGTCAGATGTCATTAACCCTGGAGACCAACAGCCCAAGAAAGTGGAACCATATGTTCCCAGCAAAGATAAACAGTAAATAGGGCCCTGTGCAATGGAATTGTGGGTTTGGGGCTTGTTTGGGGTTTTTTTTTTTGTTGTTAAAATGAGCGCAGAAACATTTGGGTGGCAAAGCACACGTCCCAACAAATCCCAGGAGTGCCATGGCCCCGTGGCAGAGCTGCTCCCGTGCCTGGGTCTGCATCCCAGCTCTGCCCCGTGCTCCAAGGGGTCATTGCCACCTTGGAATGATGCTGGATCCTGCAGGAAAATCCCCCATCTCTCAGCACAGGGTCACTGAGCCACCACCCGCTGCAGTGGCCTCTCTCCACCTCTCCCTCGTGCAGCTTGATCTCTGCCAGCTAATTCTCCTAAAAATCTTATTTCCTGCCCGTTTTGTGTGACAAAAACGGGGTGGTTTTCCTCTGGGCCCATTCTTTTGGGGGCTGTCATCACTGGGAGCCAAGTGAGAGATTTCCTTTTAGCTCCAGGATCCTGAGGCAGCCCTTCCAGAGGAGCAGAGCTCCCCAGGACAGCCAGGGGCAGGGAGGCAGTAGCTGTTCCTCTGTCTCTCACCCAGCAAACCACCCTGACACCTCCAAGGAAAAGTGGGACAACACCCAGACTCTTGGCTGGTGAGACAGGCTGGATGATTTCTTCCTTGCCAGGTGTTGTTCTTATTATTAATTTTTTTTTTTTTTTTTTTGGTCTGTTTTGTGCTGAGGCCTCATTTCCAGACAAGGGCACTGTGACTTCAGCCCAGAAAGCCAGGGACAAACCAGTGGATCTGCCAGATTGTTGTAACAAAACATCCACTTGCTGGGATTATTTACCATGAAACACCAGCACCAGCAGCACCTGGGGGGAATTATGTGGTGATGCAACACTGGAAAGAATGTGAGCTGCATCCCTGCCTTGCAGATTTGTGTGAGTGCTTCAAACCTCAGCACAAAGACTGATAAATTTATCTGCTGGGGGGAGAAGCTTTGTAGTCCCAAATATTCCCCTCCTTGCCAGGCAGGAGCCCGGGATCAGCTCAGGAGGGAGGATGGGGTTGATCAGCTGCAAATCTCACCCAAAACTTGTATTTCACTTGTGGATTTCTTTCCCAGTGCCCAGACTGTGGGGTTTCACCACCCACCCAGTGCCCAGACTGTGGGATTTCACCCCCTCACCCCATCCCAGGGCAGCCTGTGGGATTTCACCCCCTCACCCCATCCCAGGGCAGCCTTTCCTTGTTTTCCTGTGGGATGTGATGGCTCTGCTGCACCTCTGCCTCAGTGCAAGATCAGCCAAGATCTCTCCTGTGGAAAACTGAGGATGCAAGAGGCAATTCTGATCCGGATGGAGCCTCAGGCAGGGTGAGGAGTGCCTTGTGCTGCCCTTGGAGGACAGTGAGGGTCCAGGACAGCCCCTGATCTGTGGGTGCAGAGCTGGCTGGGATCCCTCCTCCAGCTGCTCTGCTTTCTGTGGGAAACCAACCCACATGTATTCCCTTCCTTTGGATGTTTTACATTGCAGACACTCTCACTGTGGACAGGATTAGCCCCAATACTTTCCCCACCTTTGCTGCCATGCCCAGCTTGGCCCAGGCTGTGTTCTGTCACATTTGGGAATCTGAGAATCCGGATCCATCCGATTTCTCTGGGCATTCTGGAATATCCTCTCTGGGCATTCTGGAACATCCTCTCTGGGCATTCTGGAATATCCTCTCTGGGCATTCTGGAACATCCTCTCTGGGCATTCTGGAACATCCTCTCTGGGCATTCTGGAACATCCTCTCTGGGCATTCTGGAACATCCTCTCTGGGCATTCTGGAACATCCTCTCTGGGCATTCTGGAATATCCTCCTGGCTGGGCCGCTCCTTCTGCAGCCACCCTGGCCAATTTGATCATATTTAACTGCATTCTTCACACATGATCTGATTACCATTCCAATGCTCCTGGTTTTGCTTATTCAGGCTGACCTTCGGCATCCCCTGCCATCCTCTGCCATGGTCAAGACCTCCCAGCTTGTTGCCTGGTGGCCCCCAAAGGAAGGTGTGAAGATTAACAGCCCAGAGGATGTATTTAATGAATGGCAACAAGGGATTAGTGACACAGTGTCACCTTTCATGGCCTCTTTAAGCGGGAGAGCTGACACCCGTTTATTTTTGTTTGCACTGTTGAGTAAACTCTGGAAACAGACTGGATTTACAGTCCCTGCTCCCCCAGCCAGGAGCCTCCTCCTGTCCACCAGCCTTGCCTTGGGAGGGGGGATAAAACCAGGAATCTCTCTCCCAGCTTTCTGCCTGGGGAAGCCTGGCCGTGTCATGGCCTCCTCCTTGCTGCTGAGGGTGCAGAGGGAAGGGCAGAGAAGCTCCAAGGCTCTGGAAGTTCTCACTGCTCTGTGTCCAGCAACACTCAGCTCCACACTGCCCAGCCCTCCGCCTGCCAAAGGGTTCCTGTGCCTGGCAGGGCGGAGCTGAGGTGGCACAGGGCTCCCCCTGCCCTCCTGCCACACCTCACGGCTCCCAAATGCCTCTGGGAAGGAGGATTCTGGCCGTGGCATTCCCTGCATGGCAGGACAGAATGCAGGAGGGTTCCCAAGGACAGAGATGCCCCAGCACAGACAGGGCTGTGGGGTTTGTCCTCGTTCCACTGGTGACACCCAGAGCCAGCCAGCCCCAGCCAGCAGCAGATCCTGGTGGAGCCTCCAGGGACCAGCACAGGGCTCACCCACCCGGTTTGGGGCATTTCCCTCACACCCAGCAGCTTTCCTGGGAGCTTTCCTGGGCTCTGGAATGTGCTGAGTGCTCAGTGTCACCGGGTGGGGACAGGAGCTCCTCAGACATGACCCGGGGTAAGGTCATCCCACAGCTGGCCTTGCACTTCATTCCGAGCCACTTCTGCCATCCCTGCTTTCAAACTGTTCTTCACACTATGGGAATTCTGCTGCTCACCACATTTATCCTTGGTGGCTGCCTTCAGCTCGGCTCTGCTTCGTTCCAGTCTCAATCCACAGAGCAAATCTATCCATGACACCCTAAATTCCATCTCAGGGCAGCTGCAGGGACCCAAAAACCCCACCCAAAGCACAGGAGAAGGGTCAGTGGGGCAGGACACCCAGGGATGGCCGGGTGGGAAAAACCTTCCTTGGGAATGAGAAGTGAAATCTGCAAAGGGTGGTTTGGACTCGGTGTACAGGGGTAATCTCTGCTGCTGACAGTAAATTAATACATTTTGTGGTGCTGAGGAAAATTAAGTTTATCTTTCCCAAGAAGCTTTCGTGGCAAATGTTGCAATTGTATCTGAAATGCCAGGCAGGAATTCCTGCCTCCAAATAAAGGCCAATCCAGTGGCTTTGATTTCTCTCCAGTTCAGGGAGTCTCCTGTGATTGCATCTTCACTGGGTCAAGGACAGAGGCTGATGTTTCCTTTGCAGACACAAGAAAACAAAAAAGAAAACCTAAAATCAGCCCCAAATCAGGGAAATGCTGCTCTGATTTAACTTCTATGCATTTGCAAATGTATTTAAATTGTGCTCTGGATCTTGGCTGATAATTGAGAAAGTGGAGTTTGTGTCAAGGGAGAGTTTGTGGTACCTGAGAGAGGGGCACACAGAGCAGAAAAATGCCTTTTAGAGCTGTTTATCTCTTTGTAGGTGATGTTGATCTGTTTGTATGATATGTTTATCTGTTTGTGAGATGTTGATCTGTTTGTGTGAGGTGTTGATCTGTTTGTGTGAGATGTTGATCTGTCTGAATGTGCTTCATGCAAAATGCAGCACAGATGGAGCCATTAAAATCCCAGTTCAGGAAATTTGGGCATTTGGCAATGCCTGGCAGAGGAAGCTGTGGTTGAGTCAGGACTGAGCTGTGCCAGTCTGGACCGAGGGGATCCCTCCGGGGTCCCCACCAGGAGCGGGGTGGGAGCTGCAGGTTTGGCAGGAGGGAGATCGGGAGATTCCCATCAGCCAAGGGCAGGGTAGGAGAGGTGGGGAAAGCTGCCCCAGGCCTTTGGCTCAGGGCGCTGCAATCTGCTCCATTGTCTTACAAATTAATTTCCCCTTCACTTCGCAGCTTTGTATCTTTTTTGGTGTGTAGGTTTTTGGTTTGGGATTTTTTTTGGTTTTTTTTTTGTATTTTGGAATCACGCTCGCCATTATTTTTAAGGCAATTAAAACCTAGAAACGAGACCCAAGGAAACACCCACTGCATTCCTGGGATGATCCGTCTGTGCTCCCTGCATTCCACCCCGGCTCGGAGGTGGGAGGCAGCCGGGTGCCAACTCCACCGCGCCGCATTCCCAGCGGGGAAAAATCCCTGGGCAAAGCAGGATGCTCCAACCCAGGGCTTCCAACGAACACAAGGGCTGGAAAGAAGTCCCTCAGGGCCTTTTTCCAAGTGCACAAAACGCCTTCCACTCACCGGGACGAACCTATCTTGGAAAAAAAAAAAGCTCCAATTAACATTGCAGAGCCTCCGCACCCAGATTCCTGCCGGTTGGCATTTCTACCCTTGGATGCTGCCTGTCTTTGCCGCTGGATTCCTGAGGCTTAACACCTTAATTCCTGAAATGAGCCCCAGTCCTAATTCCCGATTTTAGGAAAACAACATTCCTGCCATTGAATGAAAACGTTTGTACACAGTTCATAAACCATCTTCCTGAGGGGAGGGGGCTGGACGGGGCGCACAGAAGTGCATTGTCCGCGCAGCCCGCGCCGCCAGCCAGCTGCTGCCCAGTGTTCCAGAACCCTCCGCGGGACACGGCCATGGCTGCACACAAATCCCAGCAAACACAGCGAGGAGAAGCTTCTGGATCCGGCCTTGGTTCTGGTGGCAGGCCCGGAGTGGGATTGCAGCGCTGCTCCTCCCTCCGTGTCACCACGGCCGGGTGGGACAGCGGGGCCTGGCTTGCTCAGACACCTCCGGGGGTCTCCCACTCCTTTGGGAAGGTCAGGAGGAGAAATGTTGGCACAAATCGGGACCACAGAATCGTGGGATCATGGTTGGGATTGGATTGGATTGGATTGGATTGGATTGGGTTGGGTTGAATGGGATTGGATTGGTTGGATTGGATTGGATTGGGTTGGGTTGGATTGGATTGGATTGGATTGGATTGGATTGGATTGGATTGGATTGGATTGGATTGGATTGGATTGGATTGGGTTGGATTGGGTTGGATTGGATTGGATTGGGTTGGATGGGATTGGAAGGGACCTTAAAGCCCACCCAGTTCCACAGGAACCCTTTCCACCGCCCCAGTTTGCTCCAGCCTGGCCTTGGACATTTCCGGGGATCCAGGGGCAGCCACAGCTGCTCTGGGAATTCCATCCCAGCCCCTGCCCACCCTCAGAGGGAACAATTCCTTCCCATTACCCAACCTAAACCCCCTTTCTTTTAGTTTAGAGCCTTCCCTCCTTAAAATCCTCTGGGAAGCTCCAGCCCGAGCTGCCCCTCCTGCAGGACCTGCTCCGTTTTTACACGATTTGCTCGAGCAGAAGCTCCTGGGTGGAATCCTTGGGCCTGTGTTCCACAGGAGCCTGGCCTTGGAGGGTTGGGATGGTTCCTCCGGACTCTTCCATGTCCCAGGGAAATGCGGGTGGGAAGTGGGGGTGATAATGTTCCTGTTCCAGCTCCCTGTTGAGCTCTGCTGGAGCTGAGCATGTCACACCTTGTTCCTCCAGCCAGGAAGCTCCAAAATCCACTCCCCATCCTGCCAGGAATCTCATCCCAGTGTTCTGGGACCTCTGTCCCCGCGGGTTCTGAGAGAGCCTGACAGAAATCAAGCAGAGGAGACCCAGAGATCTCCAGCAGGTTCTAAAATTTGGATATTTTCCCTAGCACACATCGCCTGTCAAATCACAGGACAGTGGAATTACAGTCCTGGGGGGAAAAAATTGGAAAAAAAAAAAGAGGAGAGAGAGGGAAAAATTTGATTCCGAATTGGAGGGATTAATGGTCAAAAGAATGTTCTTCTGGGAGTAATCTAAGTGTTATATTTACATTTGGCTTGGAATTATTTGCAGTGAGGAATTTCAAATGCAAATATTTTAAAAGCATAACATGTAGAGAGAGAGACACTGTGGGCACTTCTGTTTTCTCTGAAAAAAAAAATTAAAAAAAAAAGAAAAAACTGGTTTTCTTGACTATTTTTTATTGGAATCTTAATGAGACCATAATTACAGCAGGGAAAAAAAAAAAGGGAAAAAATGTAGCTCTTAAAGGTTTGCTGTGAGTGTATGCACAGGCCTTGGACTGCAAAGAGAAAAAAAACCTCCATATTTTTTAAAACTATTTATTTTCCAAAGTGGTGCATGGGAGGGAAAAATATGACTGAGCTAAGTAAGTCTTGTCCATTTATGTGCTTAGTCTGTATTTTCTTTTTCTAAAAAAATATCTCGGAATAAATGTCGAGAGTGGGCCCGGTGTGTTTGCCTTGGCTCCCGCCTTTATCTTGTTTTATTGTGGGACCCTTCCAAGGGGGGCTGGAGGAGCTGCAGGGTTTTCTGGGCTTCTTCTGCATCCCCAGGGGAGGGAGCAGGGGGAGCCTGCAGAAATTCCCTGTGTTCCATGGAATTATGGGATGGGTTGGGAGGGAAGGGATCTTAAAGCTCCTTTCATTCCGCACCTTCCGCTGTCCCAGGTGGATCCAAGCCCCATCACTTCCAGGGATGGGCATTCCACAAACTCCCTGGGAATCTGTGCCAGGGAAGGGTTTGTTCCCAAAATCTGCTCCCAGAAGGGCCCAGCTGAGCCCAGCAGCCGGGATCAGCAGCAGGATCACCACAGGCACAAAGGCTCCATTTCACGCGGATCCTTTTGAGGTCCTCTCCACTCTCCCTGTTCTTCCCTCTCCCTCCCCAAATCCCTTCTCACCAGCAGGGTTTGATGTCTGCACCTCTTGCACGGGGCATTCCAGGATCTCTTTTTAGATCTCTTTGCATTTTGCCTCCTTCATTCACTTTTATTCATCCTTCATTCAGTTCATTTGCCCTTAATTTTGCTCATGTTTTCCTCACATCTTTCTTTCACCTCTGTTTCTCTTGCTCCCCTCTCACAGACAGAGCAAACTTGTTAAAATAAAGTCTCTTTTCTCTTCCCCAAGGAGGAAAGTGTCCATTTCACACCCCACGTGCCCTTCAGAGCTGGTGGAGAGGCAGAGCATGACAGGCACGTTCTGTGATTCAAACCTTCTGGGTATTGGCAGGAGAATAAATCTTATGTCTGACAGAAGAGGACATCAGGAAAACCAACCTGAAGCTTTTGGAAAGCATCCACGGAGCTGTCAGTCAGGAGGAGATAAACTTTACATGAAATAGAACCTTCTGAAGTCATTAGCTCCCCACTCCTGCCAGAACTGCTGGAGGAGAGCAACGAGAGGCAGCCAAAGAGAACAGAAAACAAACGTGAATGGCAACATGTCCCCAGAGGAAGTGCCCGGTACAAATGTGGGAAAACAGCTCTCCAAAGGCTCAGCAGGAGCAGGAGTGATCCACAGGAAAACTGGGCTGCCTGGAGAGCCCAAACCCAGGGTCAGAGCGTGGGCAGGAGTGGGAACTCAGCCCATCCCTCCTGATGTCCAGAGCTACCCAGAGAACCCTTGGGGGGCTCGGGAGCCTTGGAATGTTGCCAGAAGCACTTGGTGGATGGATTTTGATCCATCTGGGGATGTGCCACCTGTGTGTGAGGAGATGGAACCTGTGGGAATCACTGGGGTGGGAATGGTGAAGGGAAGACACAATTATAGGGTAAATCCCAGATTTTGGGGTTTGGTACAGGGGGGTTGTGGAGACAAGATGGAGCAGTCAGGGCGTGTCACAAGGCTCTTCTTTCTTCTCCTTGTCATCCATCTGCTGCTGTGGTGTTGGCACCTGGGGATTGGTCTGGGGTGAGGGTGCATGTGGCAGTGAGGGTGACAGGTATTGGGGATAAAAAGTAAATATGATATACGTCATTTTTACTATAAAAAGATGTGACCCCCTCGTGGGCGGTCAGAGTGCCTTTGGCTGCCCTGCTGGTCAGATCCAGGTCAGGCAGAGAAGGGACTTTGTAGATAAGAAACAATAAACAATTCTGAAGAACCAAAAACCAGAGTCCAGACTCGTCCTTTGAGGCCCAGCGTGCAAAGACCCATCCTAGGGGTGTGTGGGAGCAGAGACAGACAGCCCAACCCCACGTGCAGGCAGAGGGTGCAGCTCTGAGCAGAGGGAACCCCTCGTTCAAAGTCTGTTTGACCAGCTCTGGGATGATCTGCTGGCTCAGACACTCCATGGCCAAACCCTGTGGGTCACACCCTGCAAGGACCCAGCTCCTGCTGGTGCCACCGGCCCAGCATTTGACCCACGTCCGGAAGGGGTTTGGAATTTTCCAGCTTTGGAAGCTGCTGCAAAATTGCAGAACATCCTGTGAGTGGAGAGGCTGAGCAAACCCCCCCGGGCCCTCCAAGGAGGGATTCACTGCCACAAATACCTGTGATTTCCTCTCAATCCCTTTGGCTGGGAGCTCCCCGTGCAATTGCTGCCCTAATTGGTGAAGAGGCTCCAGGAAATGGCAAAGCCACATCCTGGAGCTGCCCTGGTGAGCGGTGTCACCAGGGGAAGTCCCAAAATCAGCATTAATGCAACCCAGGTGTTCCAGAGGCGCCTGAGCTCGCACAGCTCCTGGCAAGACAATCCCTGGCAATGCAATCCTCAATTAGCTCCAAAATCCAGCTCCAGCAGGGCTGGAAATCCTCTCCAACACAACAAATGCCCTTCCCTCAGGGTTGCCCACTCCCTCGAGGACCTTTGGAGCGTCGCTCGCTCCAATTCACGTTTCTCCCTCGAATTACACAAGGAACAGGGATAAATCTTGTCAAATCCAATGTGGAGCCATGGGAAGGATGGGGATTTGTTGAAGATTCAGCATTTCTGACCTCCTGGCTTGCTGTTGGGTCGGATTTTCCCTCTTCCTCCTTCTCCTCTCCTTTTGCCTGCCCTGCTCCTCTCACAGCATTTGCAAATAAAAGCTGCACCAGCAGGGAGCTGTGCTGGGGACAGCTGTGGGCACACCTGTGCCCCGTGAACTTTTCTCCTCCCTGCTCCCTTTCAACAGGTGTTTTATGCCTTGTTTTCAACAGATCCTGCCCTGAATTTGTTATTGCCCCGAGTAATTTCATTTTCAAGGGCTGCCTGACAGGACAGGCTTTTCTTCTGGTAGGAGCACTCAGGAAAGCTCCTTGTGAAGGGGGGGAAGGGAGGAGTGACAGCAGAGGCTGTTCCAGGGTGGCTCCAGTGTTCCTGTGTCTGCTCGTGGAGGGAAACAACTCAGGAGCTCCTGGAGGTGATGCTCAGCACCATTCCCAGTGTTGGGAGGGTCCATTCTGGCTTGTCCCTGCAATTCCAAATGTTCACCCAAACCCAAACAGCAACTGCAGGAAACTAAGGCAGAAATGCTGGAAATTTAAATCAGCCTTAATGATGGATCACGTCGTGGCACGAGGTAAAATTTCCAGGAAAACTCTGGGACCGGTGCCATTCCCAACCCCAGTCCCTCTCCCAGAAAGGAGTGGGGACACACAAATATTCCTCCTCTGTCTCTGAGCCTTTCCATGTCATTCCCTCTGCTGCATCTCTCCACCCTAAAAACTGATTTCTGTCTGTGGGGACGGCCCGACCATCCCAAGTGGGAAGAGGATGATGATGGATTGTTTGATTGATCCCCAGGGATGTGAGGAAGAGGAGGGACAAGGGCCCTGCTCTGCTCAGGCTGGGTTTGCTCTGTGATCCTCACGGTGTAATATCTCCCCAAGCCATTGTATCTTGCCAATAATTCCATTTATTGCCTGTTTGTGCTCATTTATGGTTTAACACACCGGCTGGCAATCAGGCCCTCACTTTGCTGCTATGCAAAGTAGCTGTGTTTATTTTTATAACAGCACAACTGCAGCACAAACTGGATTTGTTTTTAATGGTGAAAGCAGCCATGGCAACATCCCCTAATGATGATCCAAGTGTCACAGCTGGGAGTGGCTGGGAATGGCTGGGAATGGCTGGGAATGCTGCTCAGCTTGGCCAAGGAAGGTGCAGAAAAGCTGGAGAGGTTACAGCCCTCAGATTCCCACTCCACATCCAGAATGGCCAGGATTGCTCCTGGATCCAGCACCAGTCCTGCTGGAATTCCACTTTTCCACTTGCCTGATTTGCTGCTGAGGGGCAGCTCTGCCCTCTGGGACAGGGACAGGACCCAGGGAATGGCTGTGCCAGGGGGCTGGCATGGATTGTGGGAAAGGTTCTTCCCCTGAGGGTGCTGGCACTGCCCAGGGTACCCAGGGAATGGCACATTCCCAAGGCTGCCAGGGCTCCAGGAGGGTTTGGACAGCGCTGCCAGGGATGCCCAGGGTGGGATTTGGGGGTGTCTGTGCAGGAATTGTGCTGGATGGCCCCTGTGGGTCCCTTTCCCACTGAGGATATTCTGTGGTTCCAGTCCCTCTCCCTGGAATCTCTCCTTTTCCTCTTTTTTCCCCGCACTCAGATGATTCCAAGTGGGATGTCTGCCCTTATTTCCAGGAACCAAGGGTGCCAACTCCCTCAGGAGGTGCCTGGTGCTACCCCAGCTCTGGCCAGGAGCTGCCTCAGCCCTGACACGAGTGGGGACACAGCCTGGGCTCTGTGTCCCCCAGGGTTCTGGAGAGGCCGTGCCCCACGAAGGCTCCAGTGTCCCACTCTGCACCGGCCAGAGGAGGCTGGGCCTGCAAAACAAGAATTGTCACCAGTCACGGGGCTGAGGGGGCTGCAGAGAGCAGAACCACAACTGCCTCCCTCCCCAGAGCTGTCCTCACCCACTGGGCTTGTCCCCAGAACCTCGGCTTATCTCCCCAGGCTGGGACTAACGGGAGGTGAGTTCAGCTTTTGGCACAGCCAGGGCCCTCCTGAGGGAGCTCAGAGCGTTTCCTGTGCCTGGAATCTGCTCCTGCACAGCCTCTCCTTCCCTTCCCATCCCATCTGCTGGAATTACCCTCTCCTGGGCACAGCACCACCTCCCAGCCCTGCCAGGCTCTGCTCTCAGGGGCAATTTGGTGCTGCAGCTGCCTGGGGTTTAGGCAGGGAGAGTTCAGGCAGTGGATTTTAGGCAGGGAAATTTTAGTCAGGGAGAATTTAGTCAGGGAGATTTTGGGCAGTGAGAGTTTTGCAGTGAGAATTGAGGCAATGGGATTTTAGACAGTGAGAGTTTACACAGTGAGATTTTAAGCAGTGAGAATTTAGGCAATGGGATTTAGGCAGTGAGAATTTAGGCAATGGGATTTTAGGCAGTGAGATTTTAGGCAATGGGATTTAGGCAGTGAGAATTGAGGCAATGGGATTTTAGGCGGAGAGATTTTAGGCAGGGAGAATTTAGGAAGTGGGGCTTTAGCCAGGGAGATTTTAGACAGTGAGAATTTAGACAGTGGGATTTTAGGCAGGGAAATTTTAGGCAGTGAAATTTTAGGCAGTGAGAGTTTAAGCAGTGAAATTTTAGGCAGTGGATTTTAGTCAGGGAGATTTTAGGCAGGGAGAATTTAGGCAATGGGATTTTAGGAAGGGAGAATTTAGGAAGTGGGGCTTCAGTCAGGGAGATTTTAAGCAGTGAGATTTTAGACAGTGAGTGTTTAGGCAGTGATATTTTAGGCAGGTAAATTTTGGGCAGTGAGAATTTAGGCAGGGAGATTTTAGGCAGTGAGATTTGAGCAGTGAGACTTTAGGCACTGTGATTTTAGGCAGGGAGATTTTAGGCACTGGGATTTTAGGCAGAGTGATTTTAGGCACTGTGATTTCAGGCACTGTGATTTTAGGCACTGAGATTTTAGGCACTGAGATTTTTAGGCACAGTGATTTTAGGCACTGGGATTTTAGGCAGTACCTTCCCCTGCCCCAGATTAAATCAGATCTAAAGTGCTCCAAGTGCAGCCCCTGAGCCTCTGCTGCCTCTTCCCCAGGCCCATGTGCCAAACAATCCCCAGGCTGGTTATTTTTATCTCATTCTTTGGGAAAAGGATACACCAAGGTTGCTGTTCCCTCAGGAACTCAGGGTCCTGCCTCCTCCCCACTGCTCTGTCTGGGAACAAAAACCAGCAGGGCAAGGAAAAGGAGCTTCCAGGAGCACAGAATCGTGCAAAAATAACCAATATATGAACAAAAATAACCAATATATGAACAGAAATAACCAATGCATGAACAGAAATAACCAACATATGAACAGAAATAATCAATATGTGAACAAAAATAACCAGCATATGAACAGAAATAACCAATACATGAACAGAAATAACCAACATATGAACAGAAATAATCAATATATGAACAGAAATAATACATGGAAAAAATATGAACAAAAATAACCAATATATGAACAGAAATAACCAATAAATGAACAGAAATAACCAATATATGAACAAAATAACCAATACATGAACAGAAATAATACATGAAAAAAATATGAACAAAAATAACCAATATCTGAACAGAAATAACCAATAAATGAACAGAAATAACCAATATATGAACAGAAATAACCAATATATGAAAAAATAAGTTTTTTTTTTTTTTAGAAAAAAAAATGGATTTCCAGAAAAATTTAAAAAAATTGGATTTCCAGAAAAGAAATGCAAGCCTTTGGTTGCTTGTCCTGGTGCTTTGTTGGAAGGAGCCTGTCAGTCCCTGCTGGCCCTGCCTGCAGCCCTGAGTGAACGAACACACACGCACACAAAAATGCAGACAGCAAGAAGGAGTCATGCCACAGTCTAGCCTTGTTAAAGAATACAGCCACTTTCCAGCAGCAAACCTTCCCCCCAGCCTCTCCAGCCAGAGGAATTTCTTTCACCTCCTCAGAAGCTGCTTATTAAAGCTGGGCTGGTGCTGGTTCCCAGGTATTAGAACAGCAGCAAGGCTTAACTAATCTCTGCTTTTACTGCCGTAATTAAACCCTGCACTTGCCAGTAAAAAGGCAACACTTTAAATTAAGGCCCCGTTTCTAAATGCTGTATTAATATTTATGAAATGATTACTGCATGCAGCCACATTCTTGCAGGACTTATTAGAAGGTGGGTTATAAAACTGGATTGTAATAACCCCTGAGTGGCTCTGCTCTGGTGAGCTGCAAGCTTCGCAACCCTGCCAGGGGTGTCTTCTCAAACTGAGAGGAAAATGCTCTTCCCTGCCCCAAACCCCCCAAAAGTTTTGTGTCTCTGTGGTTGTTGGTCCTTCTGCTCAGCCATCTGCCAGGCGAGGTGGGATTTCATCCCTGGGGGGTTTGTCCTGCTCTCCAGACGCTGTGGAAAGGTTTGAGATCTCCTCTGAAACCTCCTAAATCCTCTCTGCCACCCCACACACACACCTGGGCCAGCGCAGGGCTCTGAGTGGAGACCTTGGTGTTTGGTAATTAAATCTTTGATGTTTTGGCAATTCAGTCCTGCCCTGGGCTCGGTGACAGCTCCTGCCCTGGGAGGCCTTGGGAGGGCTGAGCTGGAGCAGAGGCTGGGCAGAGTCCCAGAACAAAGCAGGGATTGATTCCAAGGATCTCCTCCATGGATCCACCTTGGGCAGCACCAGAGCCCAGCCAGGGCTGCCCCCAAGATGACCCAAAATGGCCCCAAAATGCCCGGCCGGGCACGGGGTCTCTCCCTGGGATCAGCTCTGCTCCATTCCCACCTTGCAGTTCATTGTCCCAGCCCAGCTTTGGCCCAGCCAGTCCCACCCTGCTTGTTTTTCTCTCTCCAGCCCACGGGGTTTGTGCTCCTGGCCTGAGATTGGGATCATTTGTCCTTGGTGCCCAGCTGGAGCAGGAATTGTTTTGTCTCCCTGCTCTGGGCACAGAGCTCAGCATCCCCTGGTGTGAGCCCAGACCCTCACACTGAAGAGCACAGAACCTGAAACACAGAAAAGCTGAACCTGAGCCATCCCTGCTGTCCCTCTGTCCCTCTGTCCCTCTGTCCAGGGCTTTGGGCACCAGTTTGCAAACCCCAGGTGATCTGGAGCTTCCCTGGCTGTGGAGGTCACTGCCCAGACAATCAGATTCTCATCCCCACAATTGTGAATCAGGGCCAGAGGAGAGCCATGGATGCTCATGGGAATGACTCCAGCAGATGGAGGAACATCTCACAGTGCCAAGGCTCTCGTTTTTAGGAGCTTTTTTTGGTTCTCTGGACACCCAACCCTTCAACTCTTTCACCCTGAGCTGTCATTTTCACCTTGCAGTGCTTTGGAATAAATAATCTTTGACTATTCCATCCCAAAGCATTTTCCTAGAGGTTGTACCCAAGGTGAGCATTTGCAGCAAAACTTTTGGGGCATTTTAGCTCTTTTTTTTCTTCCTTTTCTTTAGTTTGAGCCCGGTATTGCCACCTCCTGCCTTCCCCTTTGCTCCTGGAGGGGAACACGTGAGGTCCAAAATGTGCAAAACCTGAATGTCCATAAAATATTCTGCCCCATGAATAGCTCAGTGTAAGGCAGTGGCACTTCTCCTGCAGGAAAATATTGAAAATATTCCCATGCAGAAGTGTTTGACAGTTTAAGCGTCGGTGATTAACCTCTTCTAATTAAAACTTGGGAAAAAAATAAAAAACACAAAAAAAAAAAAAAAAAAAAAAACAAAAAAAAAAACAACCAAAAAATCAGCACAGCTTGCAGAGAGCAGAAAAACTGGGATAAACTCATGGAGAAAAAAGCCATTTCCATGAAAACAAAAGGCAACCTCCACCCACCCCAAGCCTGGGACATCCTGAAGGGCCAAAATGCAGAGGTTGGGCTCAAAGTGACCTCACCTAGAGCTGCTCCAGTCACGTAGCAACGTTTGTTGTGGCCAACAACAGAGCCCAAAATGACACAATAAAAAAAGAATTATCTGCGATTAGAACGAAACTCCTGAAATGCCTCCAGCTGGAGCCAAAATTTGGGAGGGAGTGGGGAGAGGGGAGTTTATTATTTCAGTAGCAGCAGCTCAAATCCCCTCTGGGTGCTCTGCAAACCGCGCTGTGCTCTTTGAACCCAGCCCCTCATTGACATGGTAATGGGCTTTGTTGGATTCAAAGACGATTACATCAGGAATGGGTGGCCTCTCGTGGCTTTCCCCAGGCTTATAAAGCACAGGAATTATATGAAAATATTGGGTTGAAAAATTAGCAAGCCATAGGAGTTTGTGTTGTTTTAGCCACGCTTTACTGCAGGGAAGGAAAACTCTGGCTCCTCCAGACCTTTGCCCAGGCTTTCAAAGCTGCTTTCTTTATTGTTTTTCTGTTCTGGTGGGCTCACTTCGGATGTACAGCCTGGATGTTTGCAGGGATTTCACACCGGAGCCACCCTCTCAACAAGAAGGGAGTGAAGAGCGGAGACCAGTTCTCTGAGCTGCCCCAGGGAAAGTTTTACCCACAAAGTTCTGCTCAAAGTTCTCTGTGCTCAAGCCACAAACCTCTGCTCATCATCACAGTTTTGAACCATCCAGAGCCACCACTGTCCTTATGGATTCCTGCAAATCCAATTGGAAAACGTGGCTGGCAGTGATTCTGTGAATTCTCTTTTCTGTCAGGTTCATAGGTTTGATAACCCCACCTCAAGTGCAGCAGGTGAGTGAAAAGTTTCTTCAAGCACCTACAAATCAAAACCAAATCAAAACTAAGTCTCAGCTCACCCCCAGCTGTCAATATTTGAATATCCCATTCAAATGGTGAAATCCTGTGGTAAGAGAGGGCTTGGAAGGGCTGGGAATGCCTTTCCCACTCTGAGCTCTGCTCCCACTCCTCCTCCAGTCCGAGCTCTCCTCCCCAGGACCGATGGAACAGGCCCTGTCAAACCTCTGATTTCCCAAAGCTGGGAGACTTTGGGAATCCAAATCCAGCTTTGACCAGGGTTTGACCCAGTTTAGCCAGGGCACAGCACGAGTTCTGCATCCCTGGGAGCAGGGAAATTGTGCAGCCCACAGCAGCCAGGGAGGGAGGCTCGTGAGAGGGCACCTCAAGGTTCCTGATCTTTGTCTTTGGGGTTTTGGGGCAGTTCAGGATCCTGGATGTGCTGCTCCAGAGTGAAACCCTCAGCTGTCCACCCAGAGCAGCTTTGGGAGCCTCCAGTGAGGTTTTGGAGGATGTGTGAAAGGGGCAGGAGGTTGGAGAGGACACCTCCCATCATTTCACAGAAATAACAGCGGCATTCCATGCTCTCCAGAATGGGAGAGAGGGTGGCCATGGGATCATGTTAAAATCCAGAGGATCCCAAAGAGCTTCTCCTGCTGCAGCATCCAGGGAAGGGGCTTGGCTTTGGGCTGAGCTGAGCTGAGCTGAGCTGAGCTTAGGGAGGCACAGGGACGCTGCAGCTGCAGCAGCAGGCAGGGCAGGAGCTTCCCTGGGGCTGAGATCAGCTCCAGCCCAGCCTGAAATCACACCCTGGGGCTGAGCTGACACACTCAAGGCAGGGATGTCTCTCCAAAAGTAACGAGGAGCTCGGGACTCACCGTGCTCCAGAGCAGCTGGAGCCACCTGGCACCAAAACCCTTGGGAATTCTGCACCTGAGATGAGCGGCAGGAGTTCAGCCAGAGCGGCTCCCACAGCAGCCAGGTCCTCCTGAAAGAGCATTTTCCCTTCCGTGGGGGCTGCTCAGACCTGGTCTCCTCTCCACACCTCGCTCCAAAGCTCTGACCTGCAGGCAGAGCAGAATTTTGGGGAGAGAGCCAGGCTGGAGAGCACAAAGACACCACAGGGTCCTCCCAGGCTGCACTCCTCCCAGCAGAGCCAGGCTTAGGGAAAAAGGGCACCAAGAGCAAAGACTCAGAAGTTGTGGGGGGTTTTGATTCCCTGCTCCAGGCTGGGAACAGCCCAGGACAGCAGGACAGGAATTGCTGAGCCCCTTGCACGGAGCCACCTCAGCCTCTGTCTCCTCCAGGATGGGCTCAGGGACCATCCAGTCCTGCCAGGACACATTCCCAGCCAGGGCACCCCAAACTCTTCCTGATCATGGCAAAAGGGCTGATCTGAACAGTCCCAGGGCTGCTTTGGGGGAAAAACTTGGGAAAAAAGGAAATTTCTTGTCCTGCTCCGGTGCTTCCAGGATTAAGAATTGATCCCTTATTTTCCCTTTGGATCTGGTCCTGCTGGAATTCAGACACAGAACTGGGCTGAGCTGGGGGAAAAGGAGATTTTTGGGATGCACCTCCCCGGGTGGTTTCACTTAGGGATTGCTGTAGCCCCAAATGCACGGTGGGGGTGCAATAAATGGAATTTTGGGGCGCTGGCACTGCTGGCAGCTCCTGCTGGGGCTGGATCAGGGGTCTGCAGACAGGAGCAGGCACAGGGGATGATTTTTTCCCTCCCTGGCACTGCTGGGGTGCCCACGCACTCAGGATTCATTTCCCCATCCTTCCAGCAGCTCCTTTGATTCTGGCCACTCACAATATTATTATTAGCAGTATTATTATTATTATTATTAATATTATTATTATTATGAGCTCCTGTTTGTCCAGAGCCAATTATTGTAGGATTAGAACCCAGCATCTGCCCCTGTGTGTGTGTAGGTGCATAAATAAGGAACTGGGAATCAAATAAAAGAAATACACTGGATTTTTTTCTGTCCTTTTTTTTTTTTTTTTTTTTTTTTTTTTGTCTCTGTCCCCTTCCAGCCTTTCACATTCAGATAAAAAAAGCCCTGGAAGGAAAAGCCTTGGAGAGAAGCAATGGGAGAAAAGTTTGCAGAGGGCAAAATCAGTGGGACCCTGCAGAACAAACATGTGTAAAGGCTTTGTTTCAAAGTGGATGAATGCAAAAGCCTGGTGGGGATAATTTCTAGGCTTTGCCTATTTTGAAAGGGTTGAGGATCAGGAGTAAAGTGAGAAAACAACTCTCTGTAGGAAGCTGTAGCAGACTAAATGGAGCTTGTTGTTGTTGGCAGGGGCCGTGATGCTGAGGGCAGCAGCATCGTTCCTGAAGCTGGAGGCAGCAGAGGTTTAAATAAACAAGGAGAGATCCCTGAAGCGAGATAAAGCCGGGATCTGGCTGTGCCGGGCCCTGCCGTGCCCCGAGCAGGGAGGGCTGGCAGGGTGTGAGTAAAGGGAGATGGATGAGGCTGAGCACAGGGCTCAGCTCCTTCTGCTGGGCAATGGGGAATTCGGGACACAATTCCCGAGGAATGGGGAGTTGATCTGCTCCTCTGCACAGCCAGACAGCGCCCCAGGAGGGAGCAGGGAATGGCAGAGCCAGGAAACTCCTGGGCTCTGCTCAGAGGATCCACAGCCCAGGGATCTTCATTTGGCTTCCAGGGGCTGATCTGGAAAGGCTGAGCTGGAGCAGGGGCTGGGCAGAGTCCCAGAACAAAGCAGGGATTGATTCCAAGGATCTCCTCCATGGATCCACCTTGGGCAGCACCAGAGCCCAGCCAGGGCTGCCCCCAAGATGACCCAAAATGGCCCCAAAATGCCCGGCCGGGCACGGGGTCTCTCCCTGGGATCAGCTCTGCTCCATTCCCACCTTGCAGTTCATTGTCCCAGCCCAGCTTTGGCCCAGCCAGTCCCACCCTGCTTGTTTTTCTCTCTCCAGCCCACGGGGTTTGTGCTCCTGGGCTGAGATTGGGATCATTTGTCCTTGGTGCCCAGCTGGAGCAGGAATTGTTTTGTCTCCCTGCTCTGGGCACAGAGCTCAGCATCCCCTGGTGTGAGCCCAGACCCTCACACTGAAGAGCACAGAACCTGAAACACAGAAAAGCTGAACCTGAGCCATCCCTGCTGTCCCTCTGTCCCTCTGTCCCTCTGTCCAGGGCTTTGGGCACCAGTTTGCAAACCCCAGGTGATCTGGAGCTTCCCTGGCTGTGGAGGTCACTGCCCAGACAATCAGATTCTCATCCCCACAATTGTGAATCAGGGCCAGAGGAGAGCCATGGATGCTCATGGGAATGACTCCAGCAGATGGAGGAACATCTCACAGTGCCAAGGCTCTCGTTTTTAGGAGCTTTTTTTGGTTTTCTGGACACCCAACCCTTCAACTCTTTCACCCTGAGCTGTCATTTTCACCTTGCAGTGCTTTGGAATAAATGTGAAGCTCAGACCCACAGAGAACCTGAAAAACAAAAAAGCTGAACCTGAGGCATCCCAGTGGAAACCAGAGGGGGGAAAAGTCCCTTTTCCAGGGCCCTGCTCAGGAGCAAAGCCCCAGAAAAGCTTTGCTGGGATTATTCCAGGCCGAGGCCAGCATTAACACAGGATTCCTCCCCAGCTCTCCCCTGCAGCTCAGCAATATCAGGAACAGTAAAAACCCCACTAAAAACCCCCTTAAATCCCTGCTGCAGCAGCAGCCTGCAAGAGGTGCAGGAAGGATTTGAGAAATCCCACAAAAATCCTGAAAAATTCCTGAGTCTGGGAAGGATTTCAGAAAAATCCTGAAAAATTCCTGAGTCTGGGAAGGATTTGTGAAATCCTGAAAAATTCCTGAAAAATTCCTGAGTCCAGGAAGGGTTTCAGAAAAATCCTTCAAAAATCCTGAAAAATTCCTGAGTCCAGGAAGGATTTGTGAAATCCTGAAAAATTCCTGAGTCCAGGAAGGATTTCAGAAAAATCCTGAAAAAATCCTGAAAAATTCCTGAGTCCAGGAGGGATTTGAAAAATCCTGAAAAATTCCTGAGTCCAGGAAGGATTTGTGAAATCCTGAAAAATTCCTGAAAAATTCCTTAGTCCAGGAAGGATTTCAGAAAAATCCTTCAAAAATCCTGAAAAATTCCTGAGTCCAGGAAGGATTTGTGAAATCCTGAAAAATTCCTGAGTCCAGGAAGGATTTGAGAAATCCTCCAAGCACTCCCAGATCCAAGCTCACCCAGCAGAGTTTGGGCCTCTCAAGGGCAGGTGATAAGAGCCTGGCCTGGCTGGGCAATCACTGACCTCAACCCAACCCTGCAAAGAAACATTTTTTGCAGATTCTGTCCGCTGAGGATGATCCTCCCACTCCCAGGGAAAAATTTAGGCAGTCCCAAAAATGAGGTTAAGGAAAAGCTTTCGTGTATGCAGAATATTATTATTATTATTATTATTATTATTATTATTATTTTTCATTTAGAAATTAAAAGTTTCCCTTGCAAAATCTTCCAGGAGACGCTTTCTGTGGGAGGAAGCTTTGTGCCTTGGATGTGGTGTCACAACATAAAAATCTGCCCGAATTTGGCCAAATTATACACTTCAGGGGGAGAAGATACAAATTATCAGTTTATTCACACTCCAGACTTTTTGGGAAGGCTGCTCTGGGCAAAATTCCCAGGAAAAAGGGACAGCAGAGAAGGAAAGAGAGGGCAGGGACAGCCTGCTCCTGCTCTGGGGTGAAAACAACAGGGAAACAGCAACAGATCCAGAATATCCCAATTTTCCCTGCTTGAGGGGAAATCCTGGCTCCTGATTAAGGATCTGGTTTGTAGGGGGGGAGGTTAAGCAGGGAAAAAATAAAGGGATTTGCATCCATATTTGAGGAATTCAGAATATTCCTCTGCATTTTCGGGTTGGAACATTTGCTCCGTTCCCTTCTCCTGGAGTAAACTTTGTGAAAAAAAATCAGAATTCTTCAGGAAAGAATTCCTCTTCTCCTGGTTTTCTCCTCCAGCCTTTGGCCCTAAGAACACATTTTGAAACAGTAAAATCGAGACAAAATAGCAAAGCAAGGCAACATTCCCTGGGCTTTTCCTGTTCCCTTTTTGGGGCTCTTCTGTTCCAATTGATGTGGCCGTGTTTCAAACAGACCCCAAAATGATATTTTTAGTGACAGCCTCTGCTCCAGGACGCTTTTCCCGGTGGTTCCCTTCCCCAGGGCTGTCCTTGGTGCTCGATCCAGCCCCAGCAGGAGCTGCCAGCAGTGCCAGAAATTCCATTTATTGCACCCCCACCGTGCATTTGGGGTTACAGCAATCCCTAAGGGAAACCACCTGGGCAGGTGCATCCCAAAAATCTCCTTTTCCCCCAGCTCAGCCCAGTCCTGTGACTGAATTCCAGCAGGACCAGATCCAAAGGGAAAATAAGGGATCAATTCTTAATCCTGGGAGCACCGGAGCAGGACAAGAAATTCCCTTTTTTCCCAAGGTTTATCCTAAAGGAGCCCTGGGACAGGGAAGGGAAGGGAAGGGAAGGGAAGGGAAGGGAAGGGAAGGGAAGGGGAAGGGAAGGGAAGGGAAGGGAAGGGAAGGGGAAGGGAAGGGAAGGGAAGGGAAGGGAAGGGAAGGGAAGGGAAGGGCAAGGGAAGAAGGGAAGGGAAGGGAAAGGGAAGGGAAGGGAAGGGAAGGGAAAGGGAAGGGAAGGGAAGGGAAGGGAAGGGAGAAGGGGAAGGGAAGGGAAGGGAAGGGACGGGAAGGGAAAGGGAAGGGAAGGGAAGGGGAAGGGAAGGGAAGGGAAGGGAAGGGAAGGGAAGGGGAAGGGAAGGGAAGGGAAGGGAAGGGAAGGGAAGGGAAGGGAAGGGAAGGGAAGGAAGGGAGAAGGGAAGGGAAGGGACAGGGAAGGGAAGGGAAGGGAAGGGAAGGGAAGGGAAGGGAAGGGAAGGGAAGGGAAGGGAAGGGAAGGGAAGGGAAGGGAAGGGAAGGGAAGGGAAGGGAAGGGAAGGGAAGGGACGGGAAGGGAAGGGAAGGGAAGGGAAGGGAAGGGAAGGGAAGGGACGGGAAGGGAAGGGAAGGGAAGGGAAGGGAAGGGAAGGGAAGGGGAAGGGAAGGGAAGGGAAGGGAAGGGAAGGGAAGGGAAGGGAAGGGAAGGGAAGGGAAGGGAAGGGAAGGGAAGGGAATTCCCTTCATCCCAGAGTTCACAGGAAGAAATCCTTTAAAAGCTGCAAGGCTTTAGTTTTTTCCTAACAAATCCATCTTTTAGGCCAGATTCATTGGCAGCGTTCTGGTGCCTGTCCCAGAACCTCTCTGGGAGCATTGGAGCCAAGCTGAAATGCCATTTTTCCCTTCCAGCCCAGGTGCCAGCCCCGGTGATGCAATGCAGGTAATATGGGAGTCGATGAGTGACGCTGTAATTGCAGAGGATCCCTGCTTGGGAAAGAGAAATTGGAGTTGGGACAGAATAAAAACAATACCAGGAAAAGAAACCAGAGAAATTCTCCCTGGAACTGCAGAATAAAGTGCTCCTGATCAGCTGCCATGAGGTAAAGACAGAATATTGAGGGCTGGCTGGGTGCTTGAAGCAGAACCAGGTTTTCTCTTTGCCCTTCTCAAGGATTCTCTGCAGGATCCAGGGAACTTTCACCTGGCATGGAGGGAAGCTGTGGAACAAGCTCCTGCACAGCCCAGGTGTCTGCAGCTCCCGATGGTGAGGCACCAGAGCCCAGGCAGCTCCAGCTGGCTCGCCTGGTTCCTGCCCAGATGGCAGCCCCGATAGTCCTCGGTTATCTCCACCTCTCGGGGCCAACTCAATTAAAACATCCCCGATCCTCATCTAATGAACAAAGCTAATGAGTGACAGAAGCTCATTAGGAAATCTGAGGCACCCAGGAGGGGGATCCAGAGGCGGCTCAGGGCTGGAAACTTCCTGCCCCAGGAACAAACCCAGCTTTGCCCCACCGGGAAAAGGAGAAGTGGGATAAAAAACCAGAGAGTTCAAAAGCTCCCAGGCTCCAGCTGCTGAAGAAAGATGGGAATGGGGAGAGCAATAATGGCCGTGGGGGTTCCTTCACCCCATCTGTTGGTGGGAGCTCTCTGGGCTCTCCAGGAGATGGATTTTGGGGGTGGATTTTGGAGATGGATTTTGGGGGATCTGGCCTGGCTGCACACAGGGTGGGTTTGGGGGAGGATTTTGGGGATGGATTTTGGGGATGGATATTGGGGATGGATTTTGGGGGATCCTGCCCAGCTGCACAAGGGATGGATTTTGGGGATGGATTTTAGGGATGGGTTTTGGGGGATCATCTGGAGCATCTGGAGCCCAAGCACAGAAGCAGAGGCAGGGCTGGAGCCCAGAGCTGCCCCATCAGCCCAGTCAGGCCAGCACACTTTGGATGGCTCCTGGCATTTTTTATTCCTTTTCCTCTCGCAGCCTCTCTCCCGCACACAGACACATCCTCACCCTCACTGCCCCTCAGCGCTTCTCTCCAAATCCCAAAAAATCGGGAGGGCCCCTTCTGGTGGAAGCGGGAGGAGGAGGAGGAGGAGCAGCACAGGCATCAAACCCCAGGTTTGTCCCGTTCCCCGCCGGAGCGAGCCGGGCTGGAGCAGCCTGGGAGCATCGGCGGGGGAGCGGAGCCAGGAGAGAACACACGGCGTTGTGTCCTGCGGTGACACTCCAAGAAAAATCGCTTTGAGCCGTGAGCCCCATCACTGCAGGGCAGCGGGCACCTTCCCAGATTTCCTGAATCCAGCGGGAATTGCCCGAGGAAACGTCCCCCTCCTTCCCTGCCTGCCCTGCCCGTGGCACACCCGCTGCCCCTCTGTCTCCCGGCCCTTTCGCTGTCTACAAATGAGCGGCGTTCGGGGCCGGTTAATTCTGGAAATAGCGGGAGATGCGGGCGGGCTCCTGCCTGGAGCCGGAGAGAGGAGGGGGCTGGAAAGGCTGGGAAAGGGCTGGGAAAGGGCTGGGAAAGGGCTGGGAAAGGGCTGGGAAAGGGCTGGGAAAGGGCTGGAAAAGGAGCTCGTGCTGCTGCTGCCTTCGGGATGGAGCTTGGGAGATCCTCCCTGGCTGCACAAGGGATGGGTTTGGGGGAGATTTGGGGGATTTTGGGGGGATGGAGCTTGGTGGATCCTCCCTGGCTGCATCGATGGTTTTGGGGGATGGGATTGGGGGATCCTCCTGGCTCAAGGGATGGGTTTGGGGTGGATTTGGGGGATTTTGGGGGGATGGAGCTTGGGGGATCCTCCCTGGATGCACAAGGGATGGGTTTGGGGATGGATTTGGGGGATTTTTGGGGAATGGAGCTTGGGGGATCCTCCCTGGCTACACAAGGGACGGGTTTGGGGATGGATTTGGGGGATTTTGGGGGATCCTCTCTGGCTGCATACAGGATGGATTTTGGGGATGGATTTTGGGGATGGATTTTGGGGATGGATTTTGGGGATGGATTTTGGGGGATCCAGTCTGGCTGCACAAGGGACGGGTTTGGGATGGATTTGGGGGATTTTGGGGAATGGATTTTGAGGGAACCAGCCTGGGAGGATGGGATCCTGCATAAGGGATGGATTTTGGGGGATCCTGCCTGGTAGGATGGGATCCTGCACAAGGGATGGATTTTGGGATGGAGAGGGGATCATGTCTGGCTACACATGGGGTGGAGAGACCTGGGAACATTTGAGCAATGAAAATGTTGATTATATGATCCTGTGAATATTTCTACCACAAACCGATGGATCAATCCACGATAAATCAAATATTAAACCCCCAACAATCCTGAATCGCAAGAGAGTTAAAATTCTGCTCCTCTTTAGTTCTCGCCAGCTCTGCAAAGCTCTTGCCTCAATATTTCAGAGGAAGCAGGAGTGGTGTCTTCCTACAGAAATTTGTGTTATATTTAAAAGCATCCTGAAATTTCATTGGCTGCTATTATTTTATTTATTCTTATTATTATTATTTATTATTTATTTACTATTATATATTACTTATTATTCTATTTTATTATTATCTATATCATTATTCATTACTATCTTTATCATTACTATTACTATTACTATTACTATTATTAATTTTTGTGGTATTGGTATTGGTATTACTATAAATTATTACACTTGGCTACATAATTTCGGTTGTTATTAACATTATTAATAATACTATAAATTATTACATTTGAGTGCATAATTCCTATTATTATTATTATTATTATTACTATAAATGATATACACTTGGGTGCATAATTTCTATTATTATTAATAGTATAAATTATTACACTTGGGTGCATAATTTTTCTTATTATTTTTGTTATTAGTATTAGTATTAGTATAAATTATTTACACTTGGGCGCATAATTTCTATTATTATTATTAATAGTATAAATTATTACTCTTGGGTGCATAATTCCTGTTCCGCTCCAGGCACGGTGATCCTTCAGTGTGGGATTGAGGGAAATTTCTCCTGCACAGCCACTTTAGCAGCAAATAAATCCATTTTGGTGCTGGGAGTGATGGCCAAAAGCATCCCTCAAACCGAGCTGCAGCGGAGCGAAGGATCCAGGGTCAGAACTCCCCCTGTTCCAGGCCTAAATTGATCCACAGGACTGGAATTCTGCCCGGGTGGGGTTTTTTTTTGCCAGCCAACCCTTTGGAAATTACCAGGCTGGATGCACTAATGGGTGTTGAAGGTTTGCTGGGGCTGGCAGAGGAAGTGAGGTAAGAAGGGAACCCTTAATATTCCAGCAGGAAACGTTTTCCTCCAGGAGCAGCAGACTTGAAAACTGCAGATTACCATTTAATATCAACCACATTTCGACATTAACCGTGATTTCCGAGAACAATTTGATTTCTCTTGCTCCCCCTCCTCCTCCTCCTTTGCTTTTTTCCCCTCCAAGGGATCAAAACTTCATCCAACCGCAGGCGGCTCCTGGAACGAGCCCGGGGCTGCTGCACTTTGGAGTCAGCCTCGGGAATTGTGGAGCTCCCTGGGATCCCCTCCCTTCCCTGGCACTCCCAATCTGCCTCACTGCCCATGGCAGACCCCGTTTTTCCTGGGTTTGGGACGTTTTGTCCCCAGGATTTTGGTGGTGTCACCAGTTAATCCCTCACTGGCCCCATCTGATGGAGCAGGGACAGCAGAGCAGCCGTGAGGCCCAGGCAGACTTTGGGATCAAAAGTGGCAAATTCCAGGATTCCCAGAGCAGTGTGAGGAGAATTAACAACAACCCAAATATTGCACTTGCTGCCTGCTCCTTTCTTCACCTGCCCATGGATTTGTTCGTGCTCTGGGAGTCCTGGGGTGCCTCAGGTTCAGCTTTTCTATTTTTCTGTGCTGCTTCAGTGTGTGGGTCTGGGTTTCATATTTTGGGATGCTGAGCTCTGTGCCCAGAGCAGGGAGACAAAACAATTCCTGCTCCAGCTGGGCACCAAGGACAAATGATCCCAATCTCAGGCCAGGAGCACAAACCCCGTGGGCTGGAGAGAGAAAAACAAGCAGGGTGGGACTGGCTGGGCCAAAGCTGGGCTGGGACAATGAACTGCAAGGTGGGAATGGAGCAGAGCTGATCCCAGGGAGAGACCCCGTGCCCGGCCGGGCATTTTGGGGCCATTTTGGGTCATCTTGGGTGAATTTCCCAAATCTAACTGAACTTACCAAAGCTAACTGAACTTACCAAAGCTAACTGGGTTTACCAAAGCTAACTGGGTTTACCAAAGCTAACTGGGTTTCCCAAGGCTAACTGGGTTTACCAAAGATAACTGGATTTACCAAAGCTAACTGGGTTTCCCAAAGCTAAGTTGGTTTACCAAAGCTAACTGGATTTACCAAAGCTAACTGGGTTTCCCAAAGCTAACTGAATTTCCCAAAGCTAACTGGGTTTACCAAAGATAACTGAATTTACCAAAGCTAACTGGGTTTACCAAAGCTAACTGAATTTCCCAAAGCTAACTGGGTTTCCCAAAGCTAACTGAATTTCCCAAGGCTAACTGGGTTTTTCCAGTGTTGGAACGGGAAAGGGAAGGAGTTTGCTCGGTGTGGACCAGGAAGTTGAGTGTCAAGGTGACCATGGCAAGGCTCAACAGAAGAAACTCAGCCCAGAGCATCCCCTGAGGGCAGAGAGGATCCCACCAGGGAGGCTTTGAAACTCAGGCTTTCCTTCCTGCCAGTCTGCAATGCTCTCAAAAAAAATCCTGGATTGGGGCTGTGGTCCTGCTCAGAGCCATCCTGATGGATTTTTTTTTTCCATTTTTAGGGCATTTTCTGTCTCCTGCAAAAGCAGATGGGTGACAGATTGCTCCAAGTGACCTCACCAAAAGGCGTCATTTATTATTCCAAAGTTTCCAAGAGTTTGGGAAAATATTCCTCAGCTCCCACAAAGGCTGGAGTCTCCTGCTCCACACAGCAAATCCCACCTGTGGAGCACAGAAAATGCTCATTTTTGGGTCTCTCCCAGGTCACCCACCGCTGCAGATCTGTCCTTTAATGAATTTCAGAACTCAGCTTGCTCTGGTTCCCTTGCTAGCTTAGGGGATTTTTCCACTCTTTCTTTATGGATCCATGAATTGCTCGGTGTTCTGGAGCATATTTCACCATTTATCAACGATTACGAGGGAAGAAATAATCCCTTCTGAAAGGAGAATAATCCAAATTATTCTTATTGTTTTATTGGCAAATAAAAATATAATTTATGAGCCAGTCAAGAGCAATAACCCTTAAGTGCACGACTGCAGAATAGCCCATTAAGATATTTTTAATACCATTTTTGTCTGGACTTGTGTGAGTTAATTTAAAACAAACACACGGAGCTGGCTTTCCAGGAGTATTTCGGTGCCTAACCCCAAGTTGTTGCAGGAAAAATGAGGCAATTTTGGTGCCTTTGAGGAGCCTTTGGCTCAGATTTTCCAGTGCTGGGGGTGCAGTTGGTTTGTTCTTGGTGGGGTTGGAGCTGTTCATTCGAGAGCAGGGCCCTGGATGGGGCTGACAATTCCATGGACAGGTGGGGTTGGAGGGAAAAGGATGAGCTTGGCTCCCGGAATTCCTGTCAGGCTGTGGAAGGAAGGGCAGGGGGAGGTTTTTCCCAGGGTGTTGCTGGAGTTGAAGATCTGATGTAGGGGTCTCAGTTCTGGGTTTCTCTGGGTCTGGACTGAAGGCACTTCAATGATAATTCCTGTTCACACTCAGGTGTTCATTATTAATCAGTAAAACTGTGAGTTCTGCAGTTTTCCATCAGCAGGCACAAAATGCCCAACAATCTCTTGGTCCAAGGGCTTTTCAGACTGAACTGTCCAATGAAGAGCTGACACCTGGATTATTTTCCCTTTTACCCCAATAACTGATCCCAAAGAGCTGCAATGCAGATTTTTCCACCCAATTCCAAAATGCCACCCAAACCCATGGAGAAGAAGTGTGGGGGTCCCAGTTCTGGGTTTCTCTGGGTCTTCATTGAAGGCACTTGAGGCAGTAATTCATGTTAGAATTCAGGGTTTATTATTTCTCATCATAAAACAGTCTCACTGCTGTGAGTTCTGCAGCTTTCCATCAGAAGGCACAAAATGTCCAACAATCTCTTGGTCCAGATTAAATCCTGTTCTTCCCTGGCCCCAAGAGGGATTACTGCTCTTCCTCCTTGTGCAGCTCCAGCTCGTCCTGGGCTGGATTAGAAATGGATTAAATCTGGATTAAATCTGGACTAAATCTGGATTAAATCCAGATTAAATCCTGTTCTTCCCTGGCCCCAAGAGGGATTGCTGCTCTTGCTCCTTGTGCAGCTCCAGCTCGTCCTGGGCTGGATTAGAACTGGATTAAATCTGGGTTAACTCCTGTCCTTGCCTGGCTCCAAGAGGGATTGTTCCTCTCCTTCCCTGTGCAGCTCCTGCTCATCCTGGGCCTGAGGCAGCCCTTGCAGAGGTTTGTGAGCAGCAGATTCCCTGGATGAGGAATCCACTGCCATGAGGATGCTGGAGGGGAGATGTTTGCTTTGTTCCCTGATTGGAATCCTGATTCCCCAGGATTCCCTGTTCCCTTTGCTCCCCTTGCTTGCTTTGACCTGCTTATTCCTGAAATTTATACCAAATGAAATGAAAATTCATACAAATCTCCACCAAGAGCTCCCTGGCAGTAACTGCTGACTTCCCCCCCCCAAAAAAGATGTTTTCCACTAAAAGCCCAGGAAAGTGCAGCTGTCAAAAATCCTTAACTGCCCCTGGAGTGGTGAGCTCCCCGCAGTAAACAAGTTAAACATTATTAAACACACACGTGTCTCGGGGAGGAGATGAATCGATTGTGTGGGTTTATTTTTACAGCCTTATTTCACCGAGGAAGGAGGGGGGAAAAAAAAAAGCCTGGGAGCTGATGCCAAGATGATGGAGCTGAAACAAAGCCCGAGGAAGGAGTTTTCCACCAGGCTCATTTTTTTCCCTCATAACTGTCTCCCGTATCTGCCAATCTTGGGTCAACAAACACGGCGTGATTGACAAGTTAAAATGTTTAGCTTAGCCTGCAACTCACATAAACCAATTGGAAATTTCCAGGGCAGGAGGGAGAGGGAAGGGAAACCAACGGTGTCCTTCCCTCCCTCGGCTCTCCCTGGATGGAGCAGCACCCAGGAATGGCTCTGGGGTGGCCAAGGGGACATCCCAGCAGGTGGGGATCCCTCCTTGGTGGAGGTGCTCATCCCTCCCTGTCCCATGTCCCAGATTGCAAGGCAAGATGGATTCTAGATGTCATCATTTGTCAGGGGGCAGTTTTCCTTATCTCTGCCACCCCCACCCCTCCCTCCAGGACACCCCTGCTGATAAGAGGCCATTGGATGTCCCTGCAGGGCTGATAAGAACTGCAGCATCCCACTGGGAGATGGGAGCCCAGGGGGAGGAGCCAAGCATTCCTACCTGGATAGAATCTGGAGATCCTGGAACACCAGCACGGCTTCTCCACTGGATTTCCCAGAGGAGCAGCAGCTGCCCCTGCCCCTGGATCTCCAGAGGCAGAGTGCACCCTGCTCCAGGATCCCTGCTCCAGCAGAACCAGCCCTGGCACTGCAGGAGGGCTGAGCCACAATTCCAGTGGCACTGCTGCCAGCCCCCTGACCCACAGGGTGTCAGGCTGTGCTCTGCCTCTGCCAGGGCTGCCTTGGGTCACTGCATTGTTCATTTTATCCTTTTATTTTCTTCCCTAGTAAAGATCTGTGATTCCTGCTCCCATATTTTTGCCTGAGAGCCCCTTAATTTAAATTTATAGCAATTTGGAGAGGGGGGGTTTTCATTTTCCATTTCAGGGGAGGCTCCTGCCTTCCTCAGCACACACCTGGCTTCCCAAACCAAGACATCCCACCAGGAAAAAGGATCCAGGGCTGCCTGGGACTGGGATTGCCCTTCATCCATGGAGGTGCAGGGGATCTGGGGATCAAAGGAAGCACAGCGTGGCTGGGAGCTTGGACAGCTCTGGAATATCCAGGGAAGGCAGATGGAGGTGTCTGCTCCTTCCAAACGGTGCAGGGACATCTCACAGCAAAATATTTGGGATCAAAGGAAGGCTCCGAGGAGAAAAGGAATGAATGAGCTTGTCCTGGGTGATTTTAATTGATTTTTTTATCCATCAGTGAAGCTCAGCACTGCTTGAGGAGCAGCACAGTCCAAGCTGGGAATGCAGAGTCCCTTTTCCCCTCAGATTCCACAAGGCTCTTCCTGGAAAGACACAAACTGTGGGACTCTGTGTCCCAAAAATCAAAAATAAAAATAATAAAACAATAAAAATAATTGTTTTTCTGGAAAGTCCTTGCAGTAATCCGCTGGGAATCTCCTGTTCCCTGTCCTTCCTCAGGAGAACAGAGGTTTCACACTTCTGTGTGTTTGGATCTTTCCTCCTGCAGCTCCCCAGAGGCTTTTCCATGGCTCTGGAGTTGGGGTGCCAGCAGATCCCTGGTTTCCTGGAGGCTGGGATCAGAATCCTGAGCTCCCCAGCTGCTCCCACGGTGAGGATTTGGGGTGGCTTTGAAGCAAGGGAAGAGGGAGCTGCAGACCTGGGCTTTCCCAGCTGATCCTTAGGAACAGTCACATCTCTGCTTCTCCCACCCATCTATTCCCAGACCTGATCTCCATTTTTCCTGCCTTTTTTTTTTCCTAAAAGGACACGGATTCTTTGCTTTGGAGGGGTCTGTCCTGGCACAGGGGCTCCTCAAAAAGACCCACACACTGACCCCATGGACTGACCACCTCCTGTCCCTCCCCCAGACCCCTCAGGGTGGCTTAGATGTCACCCAGAGCCTGTTTGAGCCGAGCTTTATCCGCAGCTGTGCCCAAACCCCGCTGAACAAAAGTGTCCTGTCTCCTTCGGGGTGAATTTCCAGGGAAGAGCTTTTCATTTCCTTCGGATCTAATTCTTGGGACTCACTCCTCCTTAACAAAAACCAGCTTTAAAATAAAGATGTCTTACCCTGGGATGGATGTAAAACCCAGAGTAAAAGTTCCTGAAGGTACTGACAGGTGGATTTTGATATTTTTATTAAGCTCTGTCTCTGCAGTAAAACTGATCCCTCTTGCTCGGGCCACGGCTGTAAAAATCTTCCAAGCCCTGCCCCAGGTAGCTGCTTTTATGTGACTTTGCTGTGCCTGTAAATCAAAGATATTATCTGAGGAAAAGCCGCAGTGAGCAGGTCTGGCTGGGAAGGATGAGACGGCTTTAAGGACAGGGGGATTTTGGGGAGAGGGCTGAGCATGGAGGATGAAGATGAGTGCACATCCCGGGTGTCTGAGGGACCAAAAGGAAATTAACTGGAGCTGGGGAGTTATTGGTGATGTTCAGAGTAGTTTAAGGCCCTTCAGGGCGCTGGAAAACTCCTTCCCTGTGCCTGGCAGCCCTGCAAGCCGGGCTGTCCCTGCCTCTCCTTGCCCAGGGAGCACAGGGAATGCTCAGCCTGGTGCTGCTGTTGTTCCATCCCCTCGCTCTGAGCTTCCCATCCTGTGCCATTCACATCCTCTGGAAAATCCCTTCCTCACCCAGGATTTTTGTCCTGGGAAAAAATCCAGGCAAAAAAACCTGAGAGAAACCTCAGAGAAAAGGGAAGCAATTCTGATCTCATTTGCTTCTCCTGTGCTGTGCTCCCTTGGAATGGGTTCGGGGATTGTTTTATTGTTTTGTTGGTTTCATGGGAGTTGTTTTCACTCCTTGGCCAATCAGGGCCAGGCTGTGTCAGGACTCTGGAGAGAGCCATGAGTTTCCATTATTATCTTTTTAGCCCTCTGTCTGTATCCTGTCTGTATTCTTTAGTACAGAATCGCATTCTTTAATATCATGTAGTATCATAAAATAATAAATTATCCTTCTGAGCACATGGAGTCAGATCCACCATTCCTCCCTTCATGGGGGCACCCCACAAATACAACTCCATCCCGTGGCAAACCCCCTGCTAGGGGGGCTCTTTAGAGGGATTTTCTCCCCCCAGCTGCTCCGTGGGCTGCAGGGATCCCATCCCTGTAACCAGAGCCCGGAATGCTGTGGGCAGGGAGGAGGAGGAAGAGGAGAGCGCTGGGGCTGAGAAGGCTCTTTGTTACCCAACTGTCCCAGCCCTTCAGGCCAGGACAGCTCCATCTCCTTTCATTTCCTCCTCCTATGAAGGGCTGATCCCTGGCAGCTGGATGGAGACAGGGAAAAGGGGGAAAGCTGCAGGTGCTGCTCCCTGATCCCCAGGGATGGGATGCAAAGGCAGTTTGCAGGGAAAATCCCATTCCATCCCCCACAGCCATAAAACCCTAAAATCTGGGTGATTTTTACCTGGTTTTTCAGCTACTAAGGGGGATGCTCCACCTTTGGGATGCTCCAACGGGCTTGGAACCCTCTGGCAGGGAATCCTGTTAAATTCAACATTCAGGCTTCCAGGGAAAAATGGCAGAGGAAAACAGCTGGATTTTCAAAGATTCAGCACCAGCAAAGAGGAAAAAATGAGGGGAATCATCAGCTCCTGGTGGCTTGTCTCTGTTTTGTCCCAGGTTTTCCCTCTACTTTGTGGAGATCCCCCTGCATGCCCGACAGGACAAACCTCCACATGAACACGGACAGGGAATAAGCCCAGGAGCCAGGACTGTGTTGTTTTTATGGGAGTCACACAGGAGATGGTTTCCCTGACTCACACGGGCTGGTTTTACCTTTACCTCCAGCTAAAAGTGAAAGTCTGCACAAACCAATCTCTCCCACCAAGATCCCCATGAATTCTCCTGGTTTTAGGCACCCACAAAGTTCCACAAGGAAAGTTCCTGAGCTCACCCTGGAGTTCCAGTTGGATTTATCCTTTATCTGATGACACACTTTCCCTCCTGTGCAGCCACAGGGGCTCCCAGCTTCGGAGCTGCCAATCTTCATGAAATAAAAGTGTTATTTTGAATGTTTCGTTACTTTATAGGCAGGTTGGAGAAGATTAAGCAAAATTAGCACCTTCCAGCCCTGAACTCCAATTTCACTGCAATGATTGCAATTCCCCTTCAGGATTCATTCCTTTCCCAGGTCAAGAGTGCACAGTGGCACTCTGGAAGCCATGGATTAAAGTGCTGATAGGAGCTCAGCTCTCCTTTTATCTCCTGCAGGATCTGCCTGGTGACTGCTCCAATTCCCTCAGCACCGGCATTATCCTGAATTTTGGGCATTTATCCCCTCGGGTTTAATGGCATTTGTTGGGAATTGTCCCTTCCTGGGGGGTGGGACTGGGTGGGCTTTAAGGTCCCTTCCCACCCAAACCGTTCCGTGACTCTGTGATGAGGAGGAGAAGGAACATCCCAACCAATTCTGCTGCCAGTGGCTGTTTAAATCAGGAAAACACTCGGAGAGCCAAGGCATCATCCAGGTGCAAGGGGAGAATTCCATGGTGCCCCTTGTCCAGCTGGAATCCACCCCAGGGCTGGAAAAGAGGTGCCAGAGTGAGGAATTCATGGAGCAGGGCTTCACCACAACTGATCCATGGAAAAAGCTGAGCCTCAGAGGCAAATTCAGTCAGGGAAAGGCTGAAATGGCAAAATCAAGGTGAGGTGACAGCACCAAGCGACCACGGTGCTTCATTTTCCTCTTCTTCCTCCTCACAGCCCTTATTTCCTCATCCCACAGAGAATTTTTGCCTTTTTTTTGTTGCTTTTTGTGAGGACCAAAGACACATTTCCAAGTCACATGAAAATGATCATAACAAGATTTATTCTAAGAAGTATTAACTCCCAACCAGGGGCAGGAGCAGCACCCTGGGAATCAGGTGAGTGCCCCACACTGGGAGTGGGAAGCAGCAAATGATCCAGCCATGGATTGTGTGCAACCAGGAGATTTTTCCTCCCAGTTTCTCAGTCCCACCTCCATAAAAAAACGATTTTTGCAACAAACCCAGAGCTGGTTACGAACAATTCACAGGCACGAAACTGGGAGGGAAAAAAAAAAGAGCCTGAATTGTGAACAAATATTAACAGCAACAAATAAATCAGCGAGCACCTCATTATTTCTATCTTCTCACTCTCACAGCACATTAATCTGTGGGGCAGCCATGGATGAATCACAGAATATCCAACTTTCCAAAAGCACGCTGGATTCTTTAGAGCTGGGCCAGAGATATGAAGGGGGAAAGGAGAAAGTCATTCCTGGAAATGGTGAAATAAATTGTCTCATGGTTTGTTTACCCAGAACATTTGCAATATCTCGGGCAGGGGAGGGGAGAGGGAGCTGCTCTGGTGCAGGAGGAGGAGCTGAGAGCAGGACAGTGCTCAAGATCAGCCCCTCTGGAGGCACTTTGGAGACAGGAATTTCACTCTTGGTGTCCAGAAATATTCCATGTTCCACACCTCACCCTGCTGAAATGGTTAACTCCATTTATTTTTGACTCTGCTCCCTGAATCCCCGTGGGATGAGCTGTCAGTGCTGCACCCAAACCCTCGGTGTGGAAGTTTCTGTGGGAATGAGGGCATCCCACCTTCCCAGAAGCGTTTTTGGGAAAGGCAGAGCCCTGAAATCCAGGTGGGCGATCCCCAACCTCCACCTCTCCCTGTGGTTATGGACACAAAAAAATATCCACCCTATTCCCTGAACCCCTCTTTTTCCCTGAATTCCTCTTTTCCCCTGAACTTCTCTTTTACCTGAACTCCTCTTTTTACCTGAACTCTTTTTCCCCTGAACCCTTCTTTTCCCCTGAACTCTTTTCCCTTAAAATCCTCTTTTCCCCTAAACTTCTCTTTTCCCCTGAACACTTTTCCCCTGAATTCCTCTTTTTTCCTGAACTCCTCTTTCCCCCTGAGCTCCTCTTTCCCCCTGAACTCTTTTTCCCCTGAACCCCTCTTTCCCCTGAACTCCTCTTTCCCCTGAACTCCTCTTTTCCCCTGAACCCCTCTTTTCCCCTGAGCACCTCTTTCCCCTGAGCACCTCTTTCCCCCTGAGCCCCTCTTTCCCCCTGAACCCCTCTTTCCCCCTGAACCCTCTTTCCCCTGAACCCCTCTTTCCCCCTGAGCACCTCTTTCCCCCTGAACCCCTCTTTTCCCCTGAACCCCTCTTTCCCCCTGAACCCCTCTTTTCCCCTGAACCCCTCTTTTCCCCTGAGCTCCTCTTTCCCCCTGAGCACCTCTTTCCCCCTGAACTCCTCTTTCCCCCTGAACCCCTCTTTCCCCTGAACCCCTCTTTTCCCATCTCCCAGCTCCCTTCCCAGCCTTTTCCCCTCTCCAGGGCTGACTGATTGATGGCAGCAGTTGATCCCCGTGCCCTGGGATGGGTGAGCAGCTGCCCCTGGCAGGGGCTGAGGGGATGAACTCCTCCTCCTCCCTTCCCTGCCCCGCTCTGCCGGCCCGGGGGTGACTCTGGGAGCCGCTGGAATCTCCCAGCTGCTTTGATTTATTTGGATTCATGTTCCCACCTGACCCCTCGGCCTTTCATCCCAGCTCTGGGGGGGCCTGAGGCTCCTGAGCTTCCGTGGGATGAGCTCAGGGTGTTCCGGCCTTTTGGCCAAAATCCAGGGAATTGGCTCAGCTCCTGTCTCTGTTTTGGATGGAGGCACGGGGAGAGGATCCCAAGAAATTCTCCACAAGGTTTCCTTCCAGCTCTCCTCGGAAATCCCTCCCCTTGTCCCTGTCCCAGTTTTGGCACCGGGGTGTGAGACCCTGATGCTTCTGGAGCTCCTGTGCTCTGGAGGAGATCCCTGCATCCCTGGGACCGCTGATCCAGCTCTTTTCCCACCGAGTTCCTCCCTTCCCCCTTGTCTGGAACTCCAAACTTGTGTTTTCCCCCTGCTCTGGAGCCTGACTGGGGTTCCATCCCTGGAAAGCTGCTCAGGACATGGACCCAAGGGGATTTTATTCTATTTTATACTTTATTTTGTTCTATTCTATTCTATTCTATTCTATTCTATTCTATTCTATTCTATTCTATTCTATTCTATTCTATTCTATTCTTTATTATTCTATTCTATTCTATTCTGTTCTATTCTATTCTATTCTATTTTTTATTATTTTATTTTTCTTTTTGATTATTTTACTTTATTTCATTTCATTTTTTATTATTTTATTTTATTTCATTTCATTTCATTTTTATTATTTTTATTTTATTTTATTTTATTTTATTTTATTTTAAATTTTTATTTCATTATTTTATTTTATTTATACTTTATTTCATTTCATTTCATTTTTTATTATTTTATTTTATTTATTTTATGTTACTCTATTTTACTTTATTTCGTTTTACCCGAGCACAGGTTTCCAGCTCTCCCTCCCCGAGGCAGGGAGCAGTTCCCTGTCGGAGTTCCCTGATTTACAGCCCCGTTTAACGAGGTTCTTGTCAGAGCCTGGCTTGGCCGTGGAAATGCAAATGTCAGGTGGGGATCAATCAGCGGGGGAGGGATGCAGCAGGAAATATTTCCCTTCTCCGGCAGGATAAAGCAGCGCCGCGGGGAAAGGGGGACCCGAGGGGTTTGGGAATGCTCCTGGATGTGCCCTGGGAGATAGGGAGGTGTCAGAGTTGGGGAGGATGAGAGTTTGGCAGGAAGGTCTCAGAGCTGTGTGTGCTTAGCAGGAAGAGTTTTGGATGTGGAGTCTGAGGAAGGAATAGAGGTGGAAGCAAGTTTTGGTAGAGAAGGAAAGAATTGCTGAGCCAGCCTGAGGGGGTAACCAAGGAGCAAAGGGTCTGTGAGTTAGAGGGGTTTATGGCTCAAACCCTCCCCAAACCAGAAGGTGTTTCTGCCAAGCAGGAAGAGAGCACAGGCAAACCAGGCAGCAAATGGGGTGAGCAGAAAAAAGGGCTCAGAACTTCCCACTGCAAGGAAACTGAAAACAACTTCTGGCTGGAACTGTGATGGACTGACTGTGAGAGACTGGAGAATGGGAACGTGAATATGGGAATGACAGGAGTCATGATGGGCTAGAGATAAGAGATAAGGGATAGATTGGTTCTGCTGTATTGAGATGCTCAGCAAAGAAAAGTATAGAATGCATTGGAACCCAAAGTAAATAATGCATTGGAGCCAAAAGTAAATAATGCATTGGAACCCAAAGTATAGAATGCATTGGAGCCAAAAGAAAAGTGTATAACACATTGGAACCCAAAGTAAATAATGCACTGTAACCAAAAGAAAAGGAAATAATGCATTGGAACCAAAAGTAAATAATGCATTGGAGCCAAAAGAAAAGTAAATAATGACAGGAGTTATGATGGGCTAGAGATAATAGATAAGGGATAGATTGGTTCTGCTGTATTGAGATGCTAGGTAAAGAAAAGTATAAAATGCATTGGAACCAAAGAAATGTAAAATGCATTGGAACCCAAAGTATAGAATGCATTGGAGCCAAAAGAAAGTGTATAACGCATTGGAACCCAAAGTATAGAAGAATTGTAATCAAAGATTAAATAATGCATTGGACCAGTAATAATGATTGGAACCAAAGAAAGTAAAATGTATTGGAACAAAAAGAAATGTAAAAGAAGTGTCTAATGGAACCAAAAGAAAAGTGCATAATGCATTGGAACCAAAAGAAAAGTGTAAAATTAAATGTAACCAAAAGAAAAGTGTATAATGCATTGGAACCCAAAGAAAAGTAAATAATGCATTGGAACCCAAAGTGTATAATGTATTGTAACCAAAAGAAAAGTAAATAATGCATTGGAACCAAAAGGTCTCCAGGGCTGCCTGCAGCTGGAGCTGGCAGCTGTGGGCACAGCTCTGTCCCCACAGCCCTGGACTATCTCGGGTACAATAAAGTGCATTTTGGGGAGCCCCCGGAGTCCCGCACCCCTCGGTCAGGCTCTGGCCATGGCTCCGTGCCCTCCCCAGCGCTGAGTGCCCGTTCCGGAGGGCAGGGACAGCCGCACCCCCGGGCTGTGCCCGCTCCCGGCCCCGCATCCTCCGCCTGCCCTGAGCTCCCTGCGCCCCGCAGGGTCGGAATCCCTGGAATTCTCCTTCCTTCCTCCCTGGCACCGGGAGGTTTGCAGGCAGATCGGGGCTCTGAGATCACGGCATCACACCGTGAGAGCAGGGTTTGGGTTGGAAAGGGAATTCCAACTCTTCCCATTCCGGACCCTGCAGGCTCCCACTGAATTTTGAGGATTGATCCATTTATTTTGGGTGGAAACATTGGGACAGCTCCTCTCGGTGGGTTTTTATTTCCTTGGAGAGGCTGGAAATGCTGGTCCTGCTCTCCCACTGAAGGGACATCCCAGCTCAGGAATTTGGCTCCAAGGATGAGCAGCAGCACCAAAGCAGCTCCCAAAACCTCTGCCCTGCTCCTTTAAGCAGCAACTTTCACAAAATCCTCATCCCAAACGAAGAGAGAGAAAAAAAAAAAATTAAATTAAAAAAAGAGTGTTTTGGCATGAGAACAATTTCTCCATGACCTCAGTGAGTTCCAATGATCTGGAAAGGTTTTCCCTGGAGAGCCCAGAGGTGGCTGGAGGTGTTGATCTGAGCGTGACTCAGCAGCACAGGTTGTGCTGCAGTCAGGCCCTGCTGCAATTCATTAATTAGATCACTCTGCTAATTAAGGGCCTTCTCCTCTCCGAGGAGCTCTGGGGCTGCCCATCAATCCCGTGAGGTCTGCCCTTGGCTGAGGTCATTATTTCCTGAAATGCTGGAAAATCTCCCCATAAAATTAAAGATTTGGGGTTTTATTTTTAACCCATCTTCATCCTTTCCTCAGAGATGAGCAGCAATTAAGGAAAGATGCTGGATTCCCCCCTAAATTTGGCATTTTTCACCCCAGAAAATTCCTGGCTCTGGGCTGAAAAATATTCCCTTTTTTTGCATGGATTTTCTCCTAAATTTGGCCTTTTTCACTTTGCCTCTCAACGTGTCCCAGGGTTGGTGTTGGAAAATATTCCCTCTTTTTTTTTTGGGTGGATTTTCTCCTAAACTTGGCATTTTTCACCCCAGAAGATTTGTGGTTCTGGGGTGGGAAATATCCCATTTTTTGCGTGGATTTTCTCCTAAATTTGGCAAGATGACTTTTCCCATGTTAGGACAGAAAGGGAGGTTTTGTGTTTTTCCCTTTGCAAACGGAAAAGGGAAAGCAAAGAGGGATTTTTTTTGTTTTACTGGGACACGGCTATTTTTTAATTTTCTTTGGAAAAATTCTGCCGGGACCCAGAAGTGTCAAATTCTCCCAGGCAGGAGGAATAATGTTGGTTTTTAGCTGCTCAGAGTCTGGGGTTTTGTGGCTGACTCTGGGGAAATTTTTCGCATATTTCGTCCTCCTGGATTTTTGGGAGATGGGATGAGTTCAAAAAAAAAAAAAAATAAATAAAAATTCATCTTATCCTGGATAATTGTGAGGATTTTACTTAGAAACTAAAAATATGATGGGATTTGGGATGGATTGGGTTGGGAATGACCCTAAAATTCATCTTTCCATGAGCACCTCCCACTATCCCAGGTGGCTCCAAGCCGGCCTTGGACACTTCCAGGGATGAGGATTGGGGAAAAAACCCTCATGGGAGAACCAGGAAGCTGAAAATTCCTAATTTTGTGTGGAATTCCCTGCTTTGCTTGGGATTTGCATGGTGGGAGTTTGTGGAGTGTGAGGGGATGGAGCTTCCCTCCATCCTGCTCCTGCTCCTGGGATTTCTGGAATTTTCAGCATTGGGAACAACCAGGAATGAATTTAGGGTTTTACTCTTTCAATTTAGAATTTTATGCTTTAAATTTGGAAATTTACTCTTTAAATTTGGAAACTTACTGTTTAAATTTGGAATTTTACTATTTCAATTTAGAATTTTACTCTTTAAATCGACAACTTTACTATCTCATTTCAGAATTTTACTCTTCAAATTTGGGATTTTCACTATCTCCATTTAGAAAGCTGCTCTTTAAATTTAGGATTTCAGCCTTTGCATTTGGAATGTTCCTCTTTAAAGGTAGAATTTTCCCCTTTGAATTTCCAATTTGAATGCCCCAGCATGGAATTTTTAGGGATTTTGGAGTGGGGGCTGGGTGTTTTTTCCCTGCAGGGAGGGAATTGCTCTTTGCAATCTCATCCATGAATTAAAGGAGCTTTCTGCTGCTGCCCTCTGGCATCTCCAACATTTCTTTCCTGGGACTGAGGACACAATTCCAGAGTTTTCCCCTGATCCCCCCTGCCAGCCTCTCCAGGCCCTTTCCTTCTGGGACTAAACTGCCATTTTTCACCACATTAAATTTTACAAGTTTCAAGCGAATGGAAAATGGATTTTATTATTTGATTTTATTTTTTCAATATTTTTCCTCTTTTTTTTTTTTTTTTTTTAAATTTTTTTCCCCTTTCCCTGGGTGTTTTATGGCTGCAAAAACAGCATTTGTGGCTTGAACTGTTCAGGTTTGCTGCAGAGGGCTGTGGAACTTTTGATGGAACCCGCTGGCCTGAGGAATTATCCAAATATTTGCCTTTCCACTCTTTCTAAGCCTCTGCATCAGGGAGAAAAGAAAAAAAAATAAAGAAAAATTTAAAAAAAAAAGAGTCTGTGCAACCTTTTGACCACAAAATAAAAACACCAAAAAAGCCCCCCTTGAAAATCCGGGCTGAGGGTGGGGCCAGGGGACACCTGGGGGTGGGAATGGGGCTCACCTGAGGATTTGGGGATTTTCCCTGAGGAACTTTGGGGTCGCTCCCAGCCCAGCCCATTCCAAACAACCCCAAAACGACCCCAAAGAGCCCCAAAACAGCCCCAAAACAACCCCAAAGAGCCCTAAAAAACCCCAAAACATCCCCCAAAACAACCCCAAAATAATAACAAATTAAAAGATAAAATGAAATAAATTATAATAAGATAGAAGAGATGGTGATGATACTAATGATGATAATGATGATAATAACAACAACAACAACAACAACACAATAATAATAAAATAATAATAATAATAATAATAATAATAATAATAATAATAATAATAATGATAATAATAATAATCCTGGATGTGCAGACTCTTTATTCCCGACTCCTCCTGCAATTCCCTGAGAGCCAGTGGCTGACTGCTGATTATCCAGGGATTAGGGATGAGCTGCTTGTCAAAACCTTAAAATAAGAGATTAAAAATAATCCCCTGATTAAAAGAATCATCCCTGTTAGTGGTGGGAAAAGGGAAGGGAAGAGGAAGGGGAAGGGGAAGAGGAAGGGGAAGGAAGGGAAGGAGGAAGGGGGAAAAGGGAAAGGAAAAGCCATTCCATCTGGTCAGGGTTTTCCCTGCTGATCCAGGAGCAGCTGCCACGTGCAGCCCTTTTCCAGCAGAACAGGGGATTGGGAATTCTGAATTCTGGGGTCTCCAAACCCCCTTCCACGGGCCTGCCATTCCCAGGAACCAGTGTGGAGCACTCCCATGCTCCTGAGCCCAGCAGGAAACACCCCAAAACTCCCAGCCCAGGCCTTCCTTGGGGTGCAGGGGCTGCCCCTGTCCCAGCAGAGCCCAGGATGCAGCGCAATAATTTGGATTTGTGGAGCAGGGCTGGCCCAGCCCTTCCTCCTGGAGCCCAGACGGGAACATTCATTTCACACCACAAACGGGGATTTTTTTAATTCCCCCTCCCAGGGTTTCTTTTATCAGGATTCAGTACAATAAACAAAGGGGACGAGCTGATTTCCCTGGCAAAGGCCCCAGCTCCTGCACAAACACTTCCCAGGCCTGGCACACGCCGGGGATTTGCACCATCACTGGCCAGGCAGGGCCACATCAGCCCTAAAGACTCAGGGAAATGGGAATTCTGCTCCTTCCCCTGGAAATGGGAATTCTGCTCCTTCCATTGATCAGCCCTAAAAACCCAGGGAAATGGGAATTCAGCTCCTTTTCCATATCAGCCCTAAAAACCCAGGGAAATGGGAATTCCCCACATCAGTCCTAAAAACCCAGGGAAAATGGGAATTCAGCTCCTTCCCTTTATCAGCCCTAAAAACCCAGGGAAATGGGAATTAAGTTCCTTCCCATTTTCAGCCCTAAAATCCCAGTGAAATGGGATTTCAGCTCCTTCCCTGTAAGAACAGCCACAATCCATGGGCTGCTCCCGTTTTGTGGATCCCTCCCTGGAACTGCAAAGATCCTGGAGCTGTTAAGGAGTGTTTGACAGAAGTGGGGCTTTGCAGGCCACCCCAAAATATGAAATCCAGAAGCTGCCAGTGTCAAATTTGCAACCCCGACATGGGAAGAGATGAGAACCTTGACTCCACGTTTCAGAAGGATGATTTATTATTTTATTATATGAAAAGGAAATTATACACTAAAACTATCCTAAAAGAATAGAAGGAAGGATCTCATGGGAAAGGGAAAGGGAAAGGGAAAGGGAAAGGGAAGGGAAAGGAAAGGGAAGGGAAAGGGAAGGGAAGGGAAAGGGAAGGAAGGGAAAGGGGAAAGGGAAAGGGAAAGGGAAAGGGAAAGGGAAAGGGAAAGGGAAAGGGAAAGGGAAGGAAAGGGAAAGGAAAAGGAAAAGAAGGAAAGGAAGGAAAGGAGGAAAGGAAAGGAAAGGAAAGGAAAGGAAAGGAAAGGAGAAAGGGAAAGGAAAGGAAAGGAAAGGAAAGGAAAGGAAAAAGGAAGGAAAGGAAAGGAAAGGAAAGGAAGGAAAGGAAAAGGAAAAGGAAAGGAAAGGAAAGGAAAGGAATGATAAAATCTTGTGACTGACCAGAGAGTCCGAGCCTGCTGACTGTGATTAATTAAAAAGCAACCACGTGAGCCCAATCAAGGATTCACCTGTTGCATCCCACAGCAGCAGATAATATTGTTTGTATTTCATTTCTGAGGCCTCTCAGCTTCTCAGGAGAACAGATCCCAAGGAAAGGATTGTTCATAGAATGTGGAGTCCCCATCCCACCAGCTCCCCCAGGAGAGCACACCCAGGGAGCAACCACGACAATCCAGGGAAAACCCAAAACCACCCCGCAGGCAAATCCCCCTCCCCAGAACAAGCCAGGATTCATTCCTGGCTGTAATTCCTGCTCTAAGCCCCAGCACAGCTTGATGAAGTGATTTTTCCTGACATCACGATGGAGTCACTGTCAGAGGAAGGGCTGGAGCAGGGGCAGCTTTCCTGGGAATGCTCCAGCCCTTCCCTGAGCCAAGCTCTTGCACTCAGTACCTGCAGCAGCTCCCCCTTGGAAAAACACACCATTTTCCAAAGGTAAGGCAGGCTTGGGTTACTAGGAACACAAATCATTAGGGCTAAAGCTGCATTCCCCTTTTATTGTATTTGTTTTATTTATAATTTTATGACTTATTCCACATTTTCCATATTTTCCACGTGTTTCACGTCAGGCTTGTCCCGTTCAGGCCTTCTCATGGAAACCTGGGCTCCTCTCCATGTGCTGAGCCTCTCTAAACAGCTTTGTTGGGTTTGTTGTTTGCTTGGCTTGTCCCATCCCTGGAGCCCGGGCCTGGAAAACACAGAGTGTTCTCCCACCTGGGAATGGGACAAAAGCAACAGGGAATGGGATGAACTGTGGAGAACAAACCCCATCCAACTGGAGCTGGGACAGAGAACAGCCTGAGCCTCCCCTGGTTCGGGCTGTGCGTTTGCTCGGGGGTCTGAGTGGTCAAAACCAGGGATTTTTCCAGGTGTGGCACGTGGATACCTGGATTTCCCCCCAGATCCCAACCAGGAATGAGAGGGAAGATCCTCCTGGTGCTGCCAGGTTCCTTCCCTGCTGGAAGGAGCTCTCATGGATCTCATGGATCCGAGGCAGAGCTCACTCCCTGTTCCCCTCATGGATCCGAGGCAGAGCTCACTCCCTCACTCCCTGTTCCCCTCACGGATCCCAGGCAGAGCTCACTCCCTGTTCCCCTTATGGATCCCAGGCAGAGCTCACTCCCTCACTCCATGTTCCCCTCATGGATCCCAGGCAGAGCTCACTCCCTCACTCCCTGTTCCCCTCATGGATCCCAGGCAGAGCTCACTCCCTCACTCCCTGTTCCCCTGTCATGGATCCCAGGCAGAGCTCACTCCCTCACTCCCTGTTCCCCTCATGGATCCCAGGCAGAGCTCACTCCCTCACTCCCTGTTCCCCTCTCATGGATCCCAGGCAGAGCTCACTCCCTCACTCCATGTTCCCCTCATGGATCCCAGGCAGAGCTCACTCCCTCACTGCCTCATTCCCTCATGGATCCCAGGCAGAGCTCACTCCCTCACTCCCTGTTCCCCTCATGGATCCCAGGCAGAGCTCACTCCCTCACTCCATGTTCCCCTCATGGATCCCAGGCAGAGCTCACTCCCTCACTCCCTGTTCCCCTCATGGATCCAGGCAGAGCTCACTCCCTCACTCCATGTTCCCCTCATGGATCCCAGGCAGAGCTCACTCCCTCACTCCCTGTTCCCCTCATGGATCCGAGGCAGAGCTCACTCCCTCACTCCCTGTTCCCCTCTCCCGGCTGCACAGACATTTCCTTTCTCTCTCAAATCAGCCATGCCCCTTTCAGCTGCTCTTGCAAGGCTCGGTTCCAACAGGAACATTGGGTCAGCGTGCAGAAAGCCCTGGGAAATCTGCTGGAGCAGCAGGGATGCTCCTGACAGGAGCTGCTGGCACGGGGCTGGCAGTTGGCACCGGGCTGGGAGCGTTTCACACCAGCTCCGCTCTCCCTCGCCAGTCTTGCACCCTCCCTGACCCCCCTGCTCATTCTCATGCAGTGCAATCCCACCAGGAAAGTCCCAGATCAGCCAATATCATCTCCCTGATGGCAGAAGGATGCTCAATTCCTGAAAAAAAAAAAAAAAAAAAAAAAAAAAAAAAAAGCAAAAAAACTCATCAAGTTCACTCTAAAACTTTTCCATCTCAGAGTCTTCACCAGTTCAGGGTTTGCATGCAGGAGAAGAGCCACAAAACAGATTAAAAGAGCTGTCCACGTAATTAAATTCATTAAAATGTTTAAAAGTTTACCTGAATCATCTCTCTGGTAGCAAAAGGATCCTCAATTCCCGGGAGGAAAAAAAATTAAAATTCAACAAATTCCCTCTAAATTGTATAAAGGGATTTTTAAATCTCAGGAGGGTTTTCAGGCAGGGAAGGGGACGAGGAGCTGGGATTAAAACATCTGGCCAGGTAATTAAATTAAATCCCCTCCCAAATTTGCACCCCAACGTGCCCCCCCATAATTGGCGGCCCCATTGAGCGCTGTCACCTCCTCTGCCACCGCTGCTGCCCCGGCTGCCCCCACAGCTGCCCCCCAGAGCCCCCCAGCTCGGCTGCAATTAGGGGGTGACTCTTAATCACGGGGTCCTGCTCCGAGAGCGGGGAAACGCTCCTGCAGCTCGCAGCCGCCAATTAAAGATAATTCCAAATGGGAGTAATTGCACTGGGGCTCTGCAAACCGCGGCAGAGGTCTCGTCCCCGGCAGCTGATGGGTGTGGGGGGGTATTTTGACAAGTTTGGAGCAGATTTCCATGGAATACCAAGGAGCTGCTCTGTTTTCTTTGGAGTCGCTGGTCAGGAAATGGAGATTGCAAAAGGTCAGGCCTGGAAGAGGAGGGCAGGGATGGAGGTGTTGTTCAAGTCCTGATCCGCAGGGATTTATTTCCAGTATAAATCCTTCAGTGCCTTGATTGGGGCTTTCTCGGTGATTCCTGAGTGGGAGAAAGGAAGGACTGATCCTTTGGGAAGAGGTTTTGGTGGCTTGCTTTCAATCCTGCAAGGTGACGCCCCCAAAATGTCCCTGTGCTCCCTGGAATCACCCAGAAACCTGGGGAGTCGGGGTGGAGGGGCCAGGAAAACTCCAAAAGCTTGGCTGGATCTCCATCCCACCCCGAGCTTTGAGCTGAGAATTTAAATTTACACCGCCAGGCTCGAATCCGCGACGACTGCGGGGTCAGCGAGGTGTGAACGGCACCCGGGAGGCAGCGGGAGCCCCGGGAGGGTTCTGTGGCAGGAGAACAGACTGGGATGAGCTTGGATTGTGCCACCTGGTCCCATAATGAGCCATCTGGGAGCGCCGTGCCCGGCAGGACCTTTCCTCCCCTCCCCGCGCTCCCTTTGCGCTCCGGCGCTTCTCCTCCGCGTTTGACAGCCCCGAAAACCCCAGCAGGGCACGGAGCAGAGCCAAAAACGCTCAGGGAGAGCAAATCCATCCCCTCCAGAGGGAGAGCAGCCCTGTGGGAGCAGGAGGACCCCTAAAAAGGCTCCATCTCCCAGTTCTCTGATGCAGGCCCCTCCCTCAGCTCGCCCCTAAATCATTTGGGGTTGGGTTTTTAAAGATGGTTTGGTTGTGGCAAGATGCTGAGAGAAAACTGGGCAGCGTTTGGAAATTGCACTTTTATTTCCTTTTTGGACGTTTAATTCGGTTCAAAATGAGAGCTGATGCCTCTGTGCTGTAGCTGCATTCATGCACTGCCGAGGAATAAAATTAAATGTATTTATGAGCAGTTGTAGCATCAGGGAGTCTGAAAGTTTTACCTGTTTTATAGGGAAAAATGCAAAAAGGAAATAAAAGCTGGGCCAGGCTTGCCCTCACTTAAGTGTTGTCTTTGTGCCTGCAATATCTCAGAAGTGTTGGTACCACCACAGCAGCTCACCCCAAAAACAGCACTGGGGGGCTTCAGGGAAACCAGAAAATTAATTAAGTATAAAAAAGAGAGATAAATTAAACATCTCTGACCAAATGAGGAGCAGTGCAACCTGAAAGGGCACAATAGGAAAGTTGGATAAAACTTTTAAATCAGTATTTTCTCCTTTTTAAAATGAAATTATTGCAAAAAAGAAAACTAGCAAGACTTGGTCTTTATATTCATCGCAAGGTGATGCTTTCCATGAGGGAATCCAAGAGAAATCACCTTAAACATGAAGAGAGAAGCAGATTTCTTTTATCACATCTCAGACATCACCGAAGCGACGGCTGAGCGACACGGATGAGCCGGAATGACAGAAACTGCTTTGGGGGGTGATTTCCACAGCCAAAATCGCTTGGCTTTGGATGATTTTCGGGGTTTTTTTGAGATGAAAAGCCCTGGATATGCTCAGGCACAACAGGACCCTCTTAGGGTGCCCCAGGCAGCGGGGACAGGGCCGTGCCCGCACCGAGCTGAGGGCAGATGGCACCACGGGCACGGAGCGGAGCCAAAACCATTCCTGGGGCCTGTCCAAGCTGCCAGAGGAGTTTATGTTAACATCTCGTGGCTGTCTCCAGCTGCCTCTGTCAGCACAGCCTTTCTGGAGACCTCGCCGTGGTGGGGGACAGGGCAGGGGGAAGGAAGAAAGCCATTAAAGAAGAGCAAATCATAAATCTCCACAAATATCCATCAAACTCCATCATCCTCACTCTCAAATCCAGGCTCCTCCAGCCTCGTCCGTGCAAAACCTCCCCAGAACCCTTTGGGGGGCAGCTTTTGAAGTGTTTTTAACACATAGGAAAAGAACACACAAGAGAAATTTGGCACAGAGTTCGGCCCAGGCTGCCAAGTTGGGCATGGAAAAAAAAAAAAAAAGTCGACAATAAAAGGTCATTTCTCGCCAAGTTTTAGCAAGTTCTCAATATCTACCTTTCTCCCCTGCTCTTTGCTGAGTTATTGGCCAACTTTATGGAAAACACTGAGGTGGATTTATTATAATTGGGGGTTTTTCTCCTTTTTATTTTGGACCGAGCGAATGTTCTCGTGAGCAATAATTGAGTTACGGCAAAAGAGGAGCACAGACGGGGGGTTAAAGGATGCAGCATCCAAAAAAATCCTCTTTTCCAAGCCATTCTTTAAACCCCAGCGAGTTCCTGAGCTCCAGTGATCTAATCCTGCTGCTATTTATGATTTCTGAAATTATTTATTGTAAAGTCTGTCACGAAGTGGAAAATTCCCGGTGCCGATCCCGTTCTGAAGCGGGAATTTAGCGCCGGGCGCCGCGGGTCGGTTGGCACAACAAACCCGCCGGGGTGAGGAGGGGGATTTTCATGGCATGAGCCTTTCCAGCCCTCTGGATCACACGGGAGGCGTTGCACAAGTGGCTCCCAAGGCGTTTTTCCAGCCCTGTGGCTGGGTGGCAGCTCCTCTCCAGGATGGCTGCGCTCTGTCCCAACCTGTTCCCACAGGCTCCTTCCTTGCCCCCGGGAATTCCAGGTGGATGGGCTGATTAGGAGCAAGCTCCTGGCTGACGTAGGTTGGGTTTTAAACATCCTGCTCTGCCTCATCCCTACCTTTGTTTCTGGTTTTTTTGGTTTTTTTTTTTTTGGAAAGGCAGAGTTTAAAAAATCAACTAAAAGGAAATACGGGATATTTCTTCCACCTCTTAAGTGGAAGTGTCCTCTTCATCTTCTGAAGGCTGTGGGTTTTTTGTCTGGATATTCTGGGATATCTGACCTGGAAATGGGCAATTCCAGCTTGGATCAGCCCAAAATTCTGGGTGACCTGGAGCAGATCCTGCAGAGAAAGCCGCAGCCTCTGTGATATCCAAATAATTCTGGGATGTTTTGGTGCAAGGACACAGATTCTGGATGCAAGACGACCCAAGCTTTGAAAATCCAACCACCTACATGCGACGGAAAAGGAGCTGGGAACAACCAAAAAAAGAGATAAAAACCAGATTTGAAGATGAGAAGCAAAAAAGGAACCACAAGCCCAGGACTGACAAGAAGTTTATGAGCTGCAGGTTTGGGCTGAGTTTAAACAAGAAGAGTTTCCTCTCTGCCTCTTGTCAATTAAAGAGGCAGTTCCTTTCCAGGTGGAGCAGATATTCTGTTTTCCCATCTTCTCTTGGAAAAGTCCTTCCAAATTGAATTTTTTTTTTTTTTTTTTTTTTTTTAACAAGTGAAAATTTTCCCAGATGCTCTGACCTCTTCACAATTTTCCTTTTGCCATTCCACCAAATAAGAACCTAAAGAAGAAGAACCTAAAAAAGGATCCATTCCTATTTATGATACTGGAAGCAGCAGCAGTGGAAAAAGCAAAATTTACTCTGATTGGAGAGACCAGCTTTTTATGGAACAGAAAATATTCCTGGCCAAAGGAATTGTGCAAAGGAATGGAGAGAACTCATGGCAGAGTCAGCTCCAAGCCCGTGGTGGTTGAAGGGATGGGATGGGATGGGATGGGATGGGATGGGATGGGATGGGATGGGATGGGATGGGATGGGATGGGATGGGATGGGATGGGATGGGATGGGATGGGATGGGATGGGATGGGTTGGCATGGCATGGCATGGCATGGCATAGCATGGCATGGCATGGCATGGCATGGCATGGGACAGCAGAGCCCAGCCAGCTGTCAGGACTGTTCCTTGTGAATCCAGGAGTCTCCATCCATGGATTTGGCTCCTCATGGAACTGGAACAGCTCTGGCTACCAGGGGTTCAGCCCAACAAGCCTTGGCAAACCCAACCTGTGCAAGGTGGGTGTGGCCATCCCTAATTCCAGCCCTTGGGAAGGACCTCCATGACCTCACACAGCAAGCCCATGGGAAGTCCATGCCATGCTGCTCAGGTGGATTTGGGAGCTGGCACAGCTGGTTCCGAGCCCCAGGAAAATAAACATGGTGAGTAACGCCCGAATCACGCTGGATGAGGCGTGTGGGGACTTGAGCTGGGACAAATCCCTGGGTGATGCCACCAGAGCCTCAAGGAATTGTCTCAGGTGATGCTGACGATGCTGCACTCCATGAGTTCATCTGGAGAAACACCTACAAGGGAGGCCATGGGAATATCATCTGAAAATCCAGTTATCCCTGGGGCTTCGTCATCCTCAGCTCCTAAAAATTCATCCCAGAGAGCTGCCATGGTGCCCTCAGCACCCACCACTGAACTGGCTGGCCATAAAACTGCCCCCCAAACCAGTATAAACCACTAGAAACCAGTATAAACCAGTATAAACCAGTATAAACCACTAGAAACCACTAGAAACCACTAGAAACCACTAGAAACCAGTATAAACCAGTTTATTGTGGCGGTTCTATGTCATGTTCAGGTTTTAACTGATTTGCATCGGAGGGAGTGGTTTAAGTGAAGTTGCTAAAAACATTTTACGGTTGGAAAAGCGTTTGATGGTTGGACTTGGTGATCTTGGAGGCCTTTTCCAAGCTTGACAATTCCATGATTCACGGTGGTCCAAGAGTCCTGGATGGATCTCCTGAAGAGAATCCAGGCACTCACTCATCCCTTGGAATGAGGGGACTCCAAGCCTCTCCCAGGTGTGAGACCCTCGAAGATCACTGGGACGTCTCACCTGGACCAAGAATCCGGAGCTTCCCAGCTTTTCTGAGTCACTGCCACCATCTCAAGCCACATCAGAAGGGAATTTCTTCACTCCCTTCATCCTTCAACAGGGCTCTGTCACTCCTGTTTGGAAACACTTGGTGCCAGTGCCATTTTTATGGACTCAGGCTGGGTTAGACCTGGATCACCAATGTCAGAATTTATAAATGGCTTTGGGGAGTGAGGTCTGAGCACCCCCAGGATCTGGCAGCTGCTCCAAAGCCGCTCCAAACCCTTGTGCTCAGCCTTTGCCAGAGATAAATTAAAAAGGACGGACTCAGCTGAGGACAAAATGTAATTAAACATCGACATTCCAAAGGAATTACCGAGAGCTGGGTGACTAAATCCCGCTGCTGATCTGGACCTAAACCCGGAGCAGGATACAACAGATTGAGAGGTGCACACACCTTTGCCAACGGCTTACACAATCCCACACTCCTACGGCTTCCAAGAACATCCCCAGCCCTGGCTGCTGCTCCCACGGCATCACCAGGAGCTGCTCATTTGTTCCAGACGGCGAAAGTGGCACAGGCTGGAAGTTTCCCATGAGGAACGAGGCTGATCCGTGCGTCACCCGCCAGTCCTCCCCCACACGTGGCACTGCCAGCGTGGCACTAAATTTAGGACGTGCACACGAACCTGTGAGCAGGCACCACAGCTTCCCCTAAAAACGAGGAGCTCCCCAGCAAGGGTCACTCACCGATCACTGTTGAAGACAGGATTGTTAATTTGGTTGGTGATTGTAATTATTGCTGGATTGTTAATTTTGTTGGTGATTGTAATTATTGCTCTGCTTGGATTTTTGCACCGGGCCCTGCAGAAATCCTTGTCCGCTGCGTTTGTCGCTCAGATACAAAAAGGGGGAAGTGTGGAGGGGCTTGACAGCTGGCCTGCAAGCAAAGCTGAGTTCACAGAAGAAATAACAATTGGTTAGAAATAACAATTTTTGAGTTTATCCATAGCAAGGAAGAAGACAAGGCCGTCAGCATAGAAACAGATTAGAAAAATAAAATTTTTCTAATATTTTTCTAATTTTTCTGAAATAAATTTTTTTAAATGTTTGTAAGCTAAACTACGTGCATAAGTAGATGTGTACATGTGCCTTATTAAATTCCTGTAAAACTTTTGCCAATTAAATTGACGTTAATTGCTTTGCACCAATGAATATAATAGGTTCTTGTGATGCAGTTAATGACTTCAGACCACGCTTTGTGAGGAGCATATGAGCTGGAGAACTCGCAGAATAAAAATCCTTTTTCGTCTTAGACCCTGATCACGTGTGAGTGTCACGTCCAGGCTAACGGTGACAATGAGGCTGATCCGTGTGTCACCTGCCAGTCCTCCCCCACACGTGGCACTAAATTTAGGACTGGCACACGAACCTGTGAGCAGGCACCACAGCCTCCCCTAAAATCGAGGTGCTCCCCAGCAAGGCTCTCTTTCTCCCAAGCTTTTCCTCCAGGACTGACTCTTCCACATCCTTCCCCTCAAAGAAGAGATTGGATTTGGGGCGAGGAAAGCAAAGTTGAGAAGGGAAGTTCCCTTTTCCTTGCCCACCACGGGGATTTAGAGGGATTTACAACCTTTCCTGGCAGGAATTCGATGCCAACGTGACTTTCTAAAAGAGAGAAGCGTTGGGGAGGCAGAAGGGAAAGAGGAAGGAAGGAGATGGCCAAGCCTCTCTCACCTTCTGGTGGGGATAAACCCAATTTATCCCAAACCTGTGGACAAACAGCAGTGCTTGAACCATGGGATAACATCCAGAAAGGCTGGCTGAGGTCCTGGGAGAACGTGAGAGCTGGCCAGGCCAAACAGAGCATTTTGGTGTTATTTTTTAAAATATTCATAAAGAGATGGGCAAAGTTCCCCCCTTCACCTCAGGCCAAAGGGCTCACCCGACATGGAAAAGGAGATGGGAGGGGAAAAGAAACCTCAGAAAACAAAACTTGATTTGGCCCTGCTGATTAAAGCCAGTCGGTGTTTCCTTGGGAAAATCTGGGTTTGCTCAGCTCTGGGCTCTTCCATCCACACGAGGTTTGGTTTAGTGACTCTGGAGTTTGTGAATCCATTCATTTTGTTCCTGAAGGGAAGATTTTTCTTCCCTCAGAACCTCCCTCCTCCCCCTGCTGAAATCCCATCATTTGGGATCAAACCCAGCTGGAATTTTGAGGAGGGAAGGAAAAGGTGGGAAGAGGAGGAAAAGTAGGAAAAAGGAGGGAAGAGGATTCCCATCTGCTGAGAGCTGGACCGACAGTTCCCCACCGAGACCTCCCAGCACCTCGGGTGGCTCGTGGAGTCCTGGAAGTTTCTCCTTCCTAAACAAACAAAGCCAATTAATTCAGGACCAGTTTTGCCCCCAGCTCACCTCCCAGCACCATCAACAACATTTTGCTTCACACATTCCTTCATCCATGAGTTCACCTGGGAGGATGAGCCTGAATTCCCGGCTTTCCTCTTCCAGGGCATCCATCAGGTTTTCCATGGGTTCATTTCTGTGGTCCAAGCTGCTTTGTTGCCCTTCCAGCTGCTGCCTGCCCTGCTCGTGGCTCTGGATTCATCCTGCCCTTGGGTAGGAGCCTCTGTTCCACCTGGAGCAGAAAAAATAAATCCTGCACTAATCTCAGTTAAGTCAATTAAAATCAGCAGAGCTCATGAGAGGAGAAGAGAGAAGAAAAATGTAAAAGAGAAACACAAAAAAGAAAAGATATTCGGAGGGAAAGAGATGCTGAATGGCAAGAAGGGAGTTAATGAGAGCCAGAAACACCCGTCGGAGAAATGTTGATTTTATTTAGCATTAATTGCAGGAAGGAGCCTATAAAGTGTGGTCAGAAATTATTAAGTACCACTCTGCAATGCCAGCTTTGTGCCAGCCATCCCCACGAAACAGGTGTATTATTCCTAGCTCCCAAGGTATAAATAAATAATTGCTTTTCCACATCTTTTTCTTTCTTTTTTATTTTTTTTAATGGTGGCATTTCATTATTTTTTACTGCCATATTGTTATGGCTCCAGTTGCAATTCCAGAGCGGATCTGGGTGGGAACACGTGTGGCTGTGCACGTAGGGATGTGTCCTTGGGCTGGCACGGGGCAGCAGGGACAGCAGGGAGGTGGCTGAGGTGGCAGCTGTACCCAGCTGGGCACTCCAGACCCTCCTCCTGAGGGAGGGATTTTTGGGGGAATCCCTCTGATTCATCCCAGCATCACCTCAGCCCTGGAAATGATAATTAAATCAATAATTCCTAAAACAACTATGCCAAAATCTGGCCCTGAGCTTCAAAAAATTGGAGTGAGAGCCTGGAAAAACTCTCAGGGACGGTTCAGCAAAAAAGGGACAAATGGGAAGGGATTTGTGGAGTGAAAGGGGAAGGATTGGAGTGGGAATGATCAATGAGGGAATGATCGGAGTGGGAATGATCAATGAGGGATTGATCAATGAGGGAGTGATCAGTGTGGGAATGATCAATGGGGGATTGATCAGTGTGGGAATGATCTATGAGGGAGTGATCAGTGTGGGAATGATCAATGTGGGAGTGATCAGTGTGGAAATGATCAATGTGGGAATGATGAATGAGGGATTGATCAATGTGGGAATGATCAGAGTGGGAATGATCAATGTGGGAATGATCAGAGTGGGAATGATCAATGTGGGATTGATTGTTGTGGGATTGATCAGAGTGGGAATGATCAATGAGGGAATGATCAGAGTGGGAATGATCAATGTGGGATTGATTGTTGTGGGATTGATCAGAGTGGGAATGATCAATGAGGGAATGATCAGTGTGGGATGATCAGAGTGTAAATGGATCAATGTGAGATTGATCAGTGTGGGATTGATCAGAGTGGGAATGATCAATGTGGGATTGATCAATGAGGGATTGATCAGTGTGGGATTGATCAGAGTGGGATTGATCAATGTGGGAATGATCAGTGTGGGAATGATCAATGAGGGAATGATCAGTGTGGGATGATCAGAGTGTAAATGGATCAATGTGAGATTGATCAGTGTGGGATTGATCAGAGTGGGATTGATCAATGTGGGAATGATCAATGTGGGATTGATCAATGAGGGATTGATCAGTGTGGGATTGATCAGAGTGGGATTGATCAGAGTGGGATTGATCAGTGTGGGAATGATCAATGAGGGAATAATCAGTGTGGGATGATCAGAGTGTAAATGGATCAATGAGGGATTGATCAGAGTGGGAATGATCAATGTGGGAATGATCAGAGTGGGATTGATCAGTGAGGGAATGATCACTGTGGGATGATCAGAGTGTAAATGGATCAATGTAGGATTGATCAGTGTGGGATTGATCAGAGTGGGATTGATCAATGTGGGAATGATCAATGTGGGGATGATCACTGAGGGAATGTCCAGGGGAGCCTGGCGTGGCTCACCTGTGCTCAAGGAGCTATTTGGATGCAGGGATGCAGAGCTGGGGTTGCTCTTTGCCCACTTTGGGGTCAGAAAAGGAAAACAACCCCTGGATCCCACCCCCATTTTCCTTTTCCCCACACGATCTGCCCAGGATTGTTCCGCCAAGGCTCCGACACAGAGTCCCAACCAAGCACAGATCCCATTTTTGCTGGGCAATGTTTCCATCAGCATTTTGGGGCTGTTTCACCCAGCCTCCCAGCCCTGCCAAGGAGACCTGGCGGGGAGATAAGCCCTGGAAGCGTTTTCCTCGCTCCAGACGGGGCCACCAAAGACGCCGGGGGAAGCAAAGATTCCCTGGAAACGCCTGGGTCCAAGCTGTGACCTGGAACCGTGGGCTCTGCAAACACCCATAAATCTCCAGCTCACGTCCAGAGCTCTGCAAGGTTCAGTGCAAACAGCAAAGCTGCCAGGGAATCCAAGCTGAGCTTCACTGCAGCCCCGTGCTGATTTATGGCCTCAGGTGGAAACTGTGGTGGAACACAGCGGGTCCAGCCCCAAACCCCGGGGTGGGTGGTGGCCCCAGCCCAGGGGTGGCTTCGTGGTGTCCTCTGAGCCAGGGCACGGCTCAAAACCACCCCAGCAACCTCTGGTCACCTCCCAAAACACCTTCACAGACAGCAGGACACACAGTTATCTGTGTGTCCTAAAAAAAGAGAGGGAAGAGGGAAGGTTTCAGTCCCAAAATTCCAATTTTTCTGCTCTCTGCTGGCAAAGGTCCCCCCAGCCAGGAGCAGGGATCATCCTCCCTCCAGGCCATTAACGAGGCCATTCCCTCTCCTTTCTCTGATCCTCATTATCCATCTATACATCAGCTTGGATAATTAATAATAATAATTATAATAATAATTATAATAAATGACTGATGATAATCCCAGGTGACATGGCCAGGATGAACTCTGACCAGCCAAGGGGCCACTGCTGCACATCCCTGGCAACACCCAGACAACCATTCTCATCCAGGCCTGGAATTCTGAGTCCCTCATGAGTTTAGCTGGACATTAATGGGTGAGGGAGGAGATTTCTGCACGGGGAGCGTTCAGGGGGGGCAGCCACGCAGAGCTGCTCGTGGGCTCACAGCTGGAACATCTGCACCCCACCCCCTTGCCAAGCTCCTCTTTTTTCCACCCCTTTCCACACCCCGTCCACGTAAATCTCCAAAGGGAAACACAGAGATTTCAGGGAATGGAGATTTTGGGGAACGGAGATTTTGGGGGATGGAGATTTTGGGGGATGGAGATTTTGGGGAACAGAGATTTTGGGGGATGGAGATTTTGGGGGATGGAGATTTCGGGGATTGGAGATTTTAAGGGATGGAGATTTTAAGGGATGGAGATTTTAAGGGATGGAGAAGGCAACACTGGGTGTACAGCGGATTTTCCAGCCCAGATCCCCTCAAGGTCCAGGCTCCACAGATCCTGCCCCTGGCACTGGACACTAAAGCCAACATTCCAGCATTTCCCACAGATCTTGCTCCTGGCACTGGATACCAAAGCCAATATTCCAGCATTTTCCAGGGATCCTGAGTGTATCCCATGTAAGGATAGAGACAGACACAGCCTAAAGCCGGAAAAGCTTCTCCCAATTTTCCCCCACCCCTGCTGGGTGCTGTCCCTGCCTTCAGGTGGAGATGCTCCAAAAAGCCATCTCTGACACCGAACAGATTTAATTCACAGCAGAATTGAGAAATTCATCACTTTGTACCAACAAGAGTTCTTCAGGCAGACTGAACCATGGAGACTCCTGATTTTTCATGGATTTCTTCCCCATGAGACAGCAAGGGTTACGTGGACACAAAAAAGCTCCTGTTAGAGCCCGACATGTCCATCCTGACCCAACCAAGCTCTGTCACAAAAATAACCCAAAGGTTTCATTCCCCCCTCCCCACCAGAGCAAAGCCAGAGAGATTCCCAGCTCTGCCCAGAGGAAAAACCAACCCTGCACTGAAAGGGTTTCTGCAGGACCCACCTTGTAAAAGAAATGAGATTGGTAACGAGGCTTTCACCTCTTTTTCTTTTTTTTTTTTTTCTAATATATTTTTTAATTTTTTGGTCCATCCAAGTGAAAGCAGGGGTGTGACGAGGACCTGGGAGAGTGTGTGCCATGGAATATTCCTGCAGCACTCGGGGCTGTGGTTTATTTTACTGGTGGTGACTAGTTCAAGCCACATTTAGTCAATAAATATGAGATATGAGGTCACCCCGGCACGGAGCTGTGAGCCTGTCTGCATCCCTCACAGCTGGGCAGTAACCTTTTAACTGGAGTCTGCCTCGGTGGGGAGTCCCCATAAAAGCAGGGAAGCAGGGCCAGCATCCCCTGCTCGAGGTGGGGGACCAGGGCTGAGGGAGAGGGAGAGCTCGGGGCTCTGCTGGCTCCTTCCTCGGCACGTTTGCAGGGAGTCTGGGGGTACAGGACTGGAGCAGCACATCCCACATCCCATCCTTTCACTGCCAGTTTTCCTGGTTTTCACACAGAAATGGGCCAAAAAACTGATTTCCTCCTGTTTCCAGCCTTACAGAACAAACCCGAGTCAAACATCTCCAAACTGATCCTTTTTTTACACAAAATAATCTCACTTTAAAAGGTAATTCTCCTTTTTCTGTTTTCAGCCTTACAGAACAAACCTGAGTCAAACATCTCCAAACTGATCCTTTTTTACATAAAATCATCTAACTTTAAAAGGTAATTCTCCTTTTTCTGTTTTTAGCCTTACAGAACAAACCCGAGTCAAACATCTCCAAACTGTTCCTTTTTTTTACATAAAATCATCTAACTTTAAAAGGTAATTCTCCTTTTTCTGTTTTTTGCCTTACAGAACAAACCTGAGTCAAACATCTCCAGGGGGTTAATTGTTCCTTTTTTTACTCACTTTAATTAAAATTAAACTTCAAATACATCTTACTTTAAAAGGTAATTCTCCTTTTTCTGCTCCCAGCCTTACAGAACAAACCTGATTCAAACATCTCCAAACTGATCTTTTTTTACATAAAATAATCTAACTTTAAAAGGCAATTCTCCTTTTTCCAAGCAGCTTTTCCTCGCTGCCTCTGCCTTGGGAGGAGTTTCTGAGCTGGCCACCGAGTCCTGCTCAGAGGGAGCATCCCTGATTGCAGCAGCAAACCTTCACCCCAGTGTGGGATGCCAGGAGGGCAAGGTTCCCATCAATGTCCCAAGGAAAACTGGGAATAAACAGTGCAGGAAGGTCCCAGTGAAACTGGGAATGCCTGGGCCGTGCTCAGCTCTGCCCCTGCCCCGATTGGAAGGATCCAAGGCATCTCCAGGAGTTGTTCCTGTGCCCATCCCAGTGCCCATCCCGGTCCCTCCCAGGCTCCAGAGCCGGTGGCCACCATCCCTGAGTGGTGGGAAGGGAGCTGGGCCCAGTCCAGGTGTCCAGGGACTGGCCAGGAATGGAATCTGGGAGTGGAGATGGTGGGAAGAGCCAGGGAAGAGGAGCTCAGAGCAAAAGGGAGAGGCCAGGGTGGGGACCAGCTGTGGAGCAGACTCTGCTGCTTCCCACCAGCTCTGCCCATCCTGCTCGTGTGCTGGGAGCTCGGCCGGCTCCTCCTGCCCTGCAGGGCCAGGGAAGGAGCTCCAGAGCCCCTCCAGGCACTGCACAGAGCCTCCATGGGCAGAGCCAGGCAGGAGCACCCAGAGCTGCTGCCAGGGCCGGGCAGTGCCCAGCTCCTGCCCGGGGCAGCCCCGAATGCCAGCCTGGCTCTCCCTGCTGGCACCAGGGCATGAGGCCGGCTCCTCCCAGTTCTGCTGGAGCCTCCACAGCCAGAACCTCTCCTGGAGCCTCCAAAGCCAGAACCTCTCCTGGAGCCTCCAAAGCCAGAACCTCTCCTGGAGCCTCCACAGCCAGAACCTCTCCTGGAGCCTCCACAGCCAGAACCTCTCCTGGAGCCTCCACAGCCAGAACCTCTCCCAGAGCCTCCACAGCCAGAACCTCTCCTGGAGCCTCCAAATCCAGAACCTCTGCTGGAGCCTCTCTCAGCTGCCCTTTATGGGGCTATAAAACCACGAGGTCGTGGATGAGCCTGGCAGATGTTGGCTGGCATCAGACTCGGCCATCTCCCTTCCCTCTCCACGCCAGCCCATCCCACCTCCATCCCACCTCCATCCCACCCCAATCCCACCCAATCCCACCCAATCCCACCCCAATCCCTCCCTGGCCCCCTCCATGCCCAGACCCCCCCCCGAGGACCAGCCCCCCTCAGATGGACGCGTGCCCACGGGAAGATGGAACTGCAGCAGCGCCTGAGCAGAACAGGGTGAAGAAGGAAATGAAATGTCCCCAATTTGGAGCCCCCCACCCCAGCACCAACCCCCCCTGCAGCACCACCACCCACCCCCCAAACCCTCCCCAGCCCCCCTGGCACCATCACCAGAGCCCAAACCAAGGTGGCCACTGGTAATGCTGGGCCCAGGGACAAGAACAACAGGAGCCAGCCCTGCTCCCACCCACTGAGCACAGCCCGTGTGTCACCCTCCGCTGTGTCATGCCTGTAAAAATAGCTCTAAAAAGATTTTTTTCTCTTTTTTTTCCCCTTTTCTCTTCCTATTTATTTATATTTTTGAAGGCCTGACTTGGCCCAGGTGGAAAAAGTTTGCATCAGAGCCGGGGCTGAGGACGGTGACGGGCGTCGGCTGGTTTGACGTGAAACGGGAGGAAAAAGGGGAAAAAACTTTAAAAAAAAAGGGAAACTTTGCAATTCCGTGTGCTTTGCCCAGAGGTGTGGCCACTGGCATGGCCCAGCTGAGCCTAAACCACCCAGACAGAGCCTCGGGGAGCTGCTCCCAGTGGGAGCACACAAACAGGGAGTGCAGAGGGATCAGGAGACAGTGGAAGGACTAAAAATGAATTTGCTGCTCCTGAGGGTCCCACTCTGCCCAAAGCTGTGTGAGGAGAGCTGTGGGTGGCAATCTGGATCCACAGGGGGATGCAGGGAGTTTGGGATCTGGGATTGGATCCACAGGTGGATGCAGGGAGTTTGGGATCTGGGATTGGATCCACAGGGGGATGCAGGGAGTTTGGGATCTGGGATTGGATCCACAGGGGGATGCAGGGAGTTTGGGATCTGGGATTGGATCCACAGGTGGATGCAGGGAGTTTGGGATCTGCTCCAGTGGGACCAGCCCCACAGCAGGAAGGGGAAGCTGCATCAGCCCTGAGAGGAACGGGGGATTTGTCTTTCCAAACCAGCTGAGCTCTGCTGGGGGATAAAACATAAAGCCAGCACTGGGAAATAAAGGAAACCATGGGAAGGGTTCCACTGATTGATGGATGGAAAAAGAGATTTGCTGTTACAAATAAATTTCAGGTTTGCTGATAAATGAAATTGGACATTGAAAGATGAAAGAAACAACGAGGAAGAAAAACCCCTAAATTCCGTAGGAATTAAAAATGAAAAGGGAGGGTTGTACATTAGAGGGGAATCTCTGGGATCAGGGGTTCTGGGGAGTCTGAACCTCTCAGGCACCTCAGAAATGGGGAAAACCCCTAAATTCCGTAGGAATTAAAAATGAAAAGGGAGGGTTGTGCATTAGAGGGGAATCTCTGGGATCAGGTGTTCTGGGAAGTCTGAACCTCTCCAGTCCCTCAGAAATGGGGGAAGAGAGAAGGGAAATGTGGCTGGAAATTGGGATAAAAAGGGGCTGCACACTCCAAAAATTGGAGAGACCCCAGGGGATGTCCCAAGGCCTCTGCCTTGATTGGAATAAAGTTCCAGGACTGCTCTGGCTCCTTTCTGGACAGAAACCTCTGGAGTTTGTGGATTGATTTTCCTGACAGCCCCGACCAACAACCCAGCCCCACCCCGAGGTCCATCTCACACTCCCCACCCTTTCCCCTTTCCCACCTTTTCTTTCACTGCCTCCAATCCTTTCTCTCCTTCCCAAAAAACAGTGCTGGACGTGCAGAGCTCCAGCCTAGAGCATCCCCAGAGAGGAGCAAGGCTCGTTTGAAGGGCCAGGAGCAAACAAGGCAGGGCTCAGACCAGGGGGGCACTGGGGAGCTTTAGCAGTCCAGGATCAGGAATCACACCAACGGAAGCACAGGGAGAGAAACAATTCTGGGTGAAACAAACCCTGAATCCCTCTGTGCTCCCCTTGTCTGCCCAACCAGCCCTGCCAAAATGACTTCAAATCCACCATTTTGAAGGATAATTGCACTTTTTACAGGATTGGCTGGGTGTTCTCCCGGGTGACAGAGGAGGGGATGAGGGCTCAGCACCTGTGGGAACTCAGCTGATGTCCAGAGCTACCCAGAGAACCCTTGGGGGGCTCGGGAGCCTTGGAATGTTGCCAGAAGCACTTGGTGGATGGATTTTGATCCATCTGGGGATGTGCCACCGGTGTATGAGGAGATGGAACCTGTGGGAATCACTGGGGTGGGAATGGTGAAGGGAAGACACAATTATAGGGTAAATCCCAGATTTTGGGGTTTGGGTACAGGGGGGTTGTGGAGACAAGATGGAGCAGTCAGGGCGTGTCACCAGGCTCTTCCTTCTTCTTCTTGTCATCCATCTGCTGTGGTGATGTTGGCACCTGGGGATTGGTCTGGGGTGAGGGTGCACTTGGTGACGAGGTATTGGGGATAAAAAGTAAATATGATATCCGTAGTTTTTACTATAAAAAGATGTGCCCGCCTTGGGGGTGGTCAGAGTGCCTTTGGCTGCCCTGCTGGTCAGATCCAGGTCGGGCAGAGAAGGGACTTTGTAGATAAGAAACAATGAACAATTCTGAAGAACCAAAAAACCAGAGTCCAGACTCATCCTTTGAGGCCCAGCGTGCAAAGAACCATCCTAGGCGTGGGTGGGAGCAGAGAAGGACAGCCCAACCCCATAAGCACATTTTTGGAAGGGCTGGAAGCAAGCCTTGGGATTGGAATAGAATTGGGAAAGGAGCCCTCAGCAGTCACCAGCACTTTCTCCTATACCGAGGCAAAAAAAAAAAAAAAATTAATAAAAACGAACTGAAATTTCACAGAGGTGGCACAAACAGAGTGGAAAGAACAAATGCTGAGGGGGGGAAAAGCCAGACCAAACCACAAGAGCTGCAGGCAAAGTGGTTCTAGAAAAAGGCTGGAGCTGAAGGGTGTGATTCAGAGTGTCAGAGGTTCAGTACCATTGCCTCCAATTTAAATCACTCCTGAAAGAAGTGCAAAAAAAAAGGTGATGAAAGGGGCCCAACGCTGTTCCCTGGTTGGAAAAACACAGCCCACTTGTGCCCTGTGGGGAAGTTTTGCATTTTGGCCAGACAGGGCCCTTCTGGAGCCTGAGCTCGTTTTGCAGAGCTGGAGTCACCAGCAGGGAAAGGCTCCCAGCGCTGAGGAGGATGAGGAGCTGCTCTGAGCACAGCCTGGAAGTGTCACTGCAGTGTCACCACGGGCCACTGGGCAAACCCAGGGCACCACAGGGAATGTTTCTGTGTCTGCTCTGAGGTGCCCTGACCCCCAGGGCAGCTCTGACTCTGCCCCTCATCCATGGGGAAAGTTTCCCAAACTCCAGAACAGACTGGAACCCCCCAAAGTGTGCAATAGATTACAGAGAGCAGAGTGGGTGGGTGAGACATTGAGGGTTTGGGGTTTGTAGTGTGCTCTGGATGGAGCAAGGTGGAGGCACAGGGTGTCATCCTGGGCTTCTTCTTCACCTTCTTCTTCCTCCTTCTCCAGGGGTTTGGGGGGCATTTTGGAACTGGGCAGGAAAGTCCCCACTGGGGCTCTGTGGGATCAGTTATTGGGGTAAAAGGGAAAATAATCCAGGTGTCAGCTCTTAATGGGACAGTTCAGTCTGAAAAGCCCTTGGACCAAGAGATTGTTGGGCATTTTGTGCCTTCTGATGGGAAGCTGCAGAACTCACAGTTTTACTGATTAATAATGAACACCTGAGTGTGAACAGGAATTATCATCTCAAGTGCCTTCAATGCAGACCCAGAGAAACCCAGAACTGGGACCCCCACAGGCCAGCAGGGTGACAGGGGGGTTCTCCTCAGGACCCAGGCCCACCCAGAATGTTCCTGACAGGCAGCCCTCCAGGGGATCCTGGAGCTGGGATCACTGGGGTTCCCCCTGCAGGAGCTGAGATCCCAGATCCAGCCCTGAGATCCCAAATCCAGCCCCGAGATCCCAAATCCAGCCCTGAGATCCCAAATCCAGCCCTGCCAGGACCACACAGAACCTCCAAAGAGGGTGGAAAACCCAGGATCCACAGGCAAAAGGGCTTCCCACTCACATTTAAAGAAAAAAGGGGGGAAAGGAAGCAAATATCATTTTCCCTGCACTACTCTTGCACCTTCTGCACCAAGCTGAGGTGAGAACCTCACCTGAGCCGGGATCCCCCAGTCCCTGCTCTCAGCCTTGGGTTTAAGCTCAGCATGAGGTTTTATTATCATCCAGCTCCTTTGTGAGCCAGGCCAGAGACTTTTTTTGCTGCCGTGTCCAAACAAAAACTGGTGGCTTATCCTGCCAAAAACTCCTCCGTGGATGTTCCCTCCGTGTCTGGAAGGAGAGAAAGGCACAATGAACACCCTGTGCATCTGGGGTGTCCATGTGTGTGTGGGGGGGGATTGTCCCCAAAGATAATTCAACAATTGGGTGATTTCTCCTTCTTCTTTTTTCTTTTTTCTTTTTCTTTAACTGCCCCCCTGCTTATGCAGAGAGTTCCTAATATCCTGATTGGAACCAGATTTGCATGAATTAGGAGTCGAAATTGGAGCAGCCACTGCTGTGCAGAGGATGTAAAGGGAATAAAATGAATGGGGTATTAACCTTCAACCACTGAATATTAATCAGCGTTTCACAAAAAAGAAAATACAGAGCCTGCCACACTAAATATTTTTAGCATTTATTGACGGGCTTGATTTCCTCTCTCTTTGAGACCTTTTGCTTCCAATCACGGACCATAAAAAATCCCAGCGAAGATGGGGAGGGCTGGAGAGGGGGAAGGGGCGAGGAAAAAGCCCGAGCTCATCCGTTTTCTGGGATGCTGGAGGAGACTGGGGAGTTATGCAACACCAAAACCCAGCTGACAAACAGAGCTCCTAATCCCACAAGGGCTTGGTTCAAAGGCTCGCTTCTCCAAGTCCCAACCCAAACAGAAATCGAGCCCGGGGCCCAGAGAAGCCTTCGGAAATGAAGGCACCCTGAAGAAATAAACTCCTTAAAAGGCTGACTTCCCCTGTGCTGAGAGTGACAGGCACTGGAAAATCAGCCCAATCTGAGAATGGCCTCGTTAAGTCAGGGTTTCAGTTCTCTGCTTGCTCCAGTTCATCCAACGACCCCGCGGAAAATAAAATGTAAATACATAAATAAAATATAAAATGAAATTGTCGTGGTTTGAAATCGTCATGTTTAAATCTGAGCGCTCATTAGCTTGACTACAGCATCTGAAAAAACTCACTTCTTCTCAAACCACGACAGAAGTATAAGATAGAAAATATAAGATGTAAAATGCAAAATGTAAAATGTAAATTATGAGATATAAATTATAAGATATAAAATGTAAAATGTAAAAAATAAAATGTAAAATATAAAATGTAAAATGTAAAATATAAAATGTAAAATGTAAAATATAAAATAATATAAAATATTAAATAATATAAAATATAAAATGTAAAATGTAAAAAGTAAAATGTAAAATGTAAAATATAAAAAGTAAAATGTAAAATGTAAAATGTAAAATGTAAAATATAAAATGTAAAATATAAAATATAAAATAAAAAGGTAAAATAAAAAAGGTAAAATATAAAATATAAGTCTTCTCCCTGGAATGGTGCCATCCCCATGGCACTGGAGGCACTTTGGGAACAGCAGCCAGGTGAGGTCGGTGCCCAGCCCAGTTCCTGGGCAATGGTTCAGCTGGGAATTTCACTGGGATTAACAGGCGTGGCTGTGGGTTTTTTGGGATATTATGGGATGGGCAGGTGGGATGGCTGCGGGAGGTTGGGTTAAAGCCACCCCCAGCACTGGCAGGGAAAGCACATCAAACCGCACTGACCCAGCGCTGTCACGCAGAGCTTTCTCCCAAAAAAATGCCTAAAATGCCAAAAAATCCCCTCAAACCAGTGGAAAACTCCAGAGCCTCCCCCTTTGTCATTGCTCCCTGCAGGAGTGGGCTCTGGGGGGAATTTATAAACCAGATCTGGGCAGAGACAATCCCCGAGCTCCTGTGCCAGGCAGAATCCGTTTGTTTTCCCTGCCTTCTCATCGAGTTACCTGGATTTGTGTCAGGGCTCAGGGAGGATCTGGGGGGGCAGAGGGAGAGAAAACAGCGGTAGGTTTTCAGGAAATAGCAAGTTCTTTTTCACCGAGATAGAAATCACTTGGCAGCCCACAGTGAAATACTTCTGGGTTCCAGGAGAAAGGCAGGGGGGGAAAGGCAGGCAAGGAAAGGGAAGATGCTAATGAACTGCCGAGGAGAGAAAAATAAAGTTGAAAAGAAAAGGAAAACAAACGAATGGAAGTGAAACTGGAGGCTGGGCAGGCAACTGCATCCAGCTGATCCACGGGGAGCTGCAGGGCCTGAGCCACCAGATAAGGAGAGATCTCCTTTCCTGGGAATGCTCGGGGATAGGTGGCGTTCAAGGCCCGGGAATTGCAGCATTCCAACCCTTTTGGCACAAAGAATCCTCAGGTACCAGGTGGGCAGAAAGGTATGGATGTGCTCACCCCTGTCTTGGGGAGAGGAGAGGAGAGCCCGGCAGGTCTCTCTGGGGGTGGAAACAGCAATGAACTCCTGGAATCATGGAATACCCCGGGCTGGGGGGAGCCACAAGGCTCTTCTGCTTCCTTTGGAAAGGCCCTGGTGAGCTGTGCCACGTCCCTTCCTTCAGTGCCCTAAAATCTCCTGCCAGGACCTGCTGCAAGTGCTGTCCCTCTGAACCAGAGCAGAGACACCCCAGTGAGGAGCAGAGGGTGCTCCCAGTCCCACCCGGAACAGGGGGAATCCCAAAGTGATTCCCAGAGAGCCCAGTGCCTGCACAGCCCCCTCCCAGTGCTCCCAGTAAAGCCCCTGGAGCAGCCCTGCCCACCCTGGCTAATGGAGCTTTCCCAGCTCTGCTCCCATTCCCATGGATTTGGTGCTCGCTCAGCTTCTTCCTTGGGGGGAAAAAAATGGGATTTTTGTGCCTTTTCCTTTTTTTTCCCCAGGGGAGATCCAGGGACCTTCCCAGACCCCAGGGGAGATCCAGGGACCTTCCCAAACCCCAGGGAGATCCAGGGACCTTCCCAAACCCCAGGGGAGATCCAGGGACCTTCCCAAACCCCAGGGAGATCCAGGGACCTTCCCAGACCCCAGGGGAGATCCAGGGACCTTCCCAGACCCCAAGGATAGATCCAGGTGACCTTCCCAGCCCCGGAATCCGGACCTCCAGACCCCAGGGATCAGGGACTCCAACCCAGGAGATCGTGACCTTCCCAAACCCCAGGACAGATCAGGTGACCTTCCCAAATCCCAGAGGAGATCAGCTGACCTTCCCAAACTCCTGGAGGGATCCAGGGACCTTCCAAATGCTGGGAAAACCTTCCTGCCCTGCTGATCCTGCCCAGGGAGGGCACCCAGTCCTTCCAGTGCACACCAGAACTGGATTGGATTTGAACCTCTAGGAAGACAACTTTCTTCAACATTAAAAATATTTAAATTTTTGTCACCTGGTGGGATCTGTCAGGATCTTTTTAATCACCAAATTCACGGAGTTTCTTCAGGGATTACAGAGCTGAGACCAACAAAAGCATCCCCGAATTTCCACACTGCACCTTTGAGACCAGAAAAGCGCCAGCTGGATTTTATTTTTTTTTTTAATAAATAATTTTAGTTTATCTTTCTTCTTTTTTTTTTTCCCCCGTTAAACTGTCTGTGCTGCTTTTTAACCATTATCCCGAGCACACGGTTCAGCCTTTCCCAAAACCAAACCAAAACAAAAAATCCCGAGGTGTGAGAAGATTAAAGATGTTGAGATCTGGACATTTCCAAATCAGAACCACATGTTGGGAATAAACGGGGCTGGCAGGCAGCCACCACTTGGACAAGCCAAGGAGCTCTGGCTCTAGGAGGATCCCCTGAAAGCCTGGAGGGAGCAGGAGCATCAGCACTTCCCTGCTGCTCTCAGGACCAGGATAACTCCCGGGATTTATCACATCTCCACGTGCCTGTTCCCGCCTACAGGAACATCACAACCATCTTTGAACCATCTCTGGTGATTCCTGAGTGTTCCCACTGCCCATCCATCCCCAGAATTCCAGCAGGCTCAGGCTGCCCTGAGAAAACCTCAAAGCCCAACTCGATGTGGATCGAATCACGTCCCACCAAATCTCCAAGGGAACTGCGAGGGGAAAAGCTACAAAGGCCCCTGAATTCCAGGAGGAAATCCATGCTGGGAAGGGCAGTGGAATGGCCAGGGCCCCTCTGCTGCCATGGATGGGGAACAAGGGTGTCAGGAGAAGGAAGCTGGAGAGGAGAACTGCTGGGTCCTGGCTTGGCCAGGGAGCTGCAGAGGGTCAGGAGGGCTCCGGGCTGCCTCTCCTCCTCCTTCCAGCTGCTCTCTGCCTGGGATATCATCATCAAATCATCATCGTCATCATCATCAAATCACATCATCATCATCATCATCATCATCATCAAATCACATCATCATCAAATCATCATCATCATCATCATCAAATCACATCATCATCATCATCACCATCAGCAGCACACAGCATCAGCATCATCACATCAGCAGCATCACGCACATCAGCAATCATCATCAAATCAGCATCATCATCAATCATCAAATCACACATCACAGAGCACATCATCAGCAGCATCAAATGCACCAGCATCACATCAAATCACCATGCATCACATGCAAATCATCATACAATCAGTCATCACAGCAGCAGCAGCATCACCATCAGATCAAATCACCAGCAGAGCATACAAATCAGCATCATCAGCACCACATCAAATCACCAGCGGCATAAGCAAAATCACCATCATCATTATCTAATCACCACCATCATTATCATCATCATCATCATCATCAAATCATCATCAAATAACCACCACCACCATCATCATCATCATTATCATCAAATCATCATCAAGACTCTGGGCCTCATTGGTGAGGAGAAAAACTGAACACAATTATGTGTCCATGGTGGTCAGCTTGCTCCACATGAAATCACCTTCTTGGCCCTACAGCCATTTATGGGCTCGTTAACTCTTCCCTTTTTCTTATCCCGGGAATTTTCCTGCTGATTACCAGGAGAACCACCCGGAGCAGGACTCTGGGCCTCATCAGTGAGGAGATAAAACTGAACATAATTAAGTGTCCATGGTGGTCAACTTGCTCCACATGAAATGATGTTCTTGGTCCTGCAGCCATTTATGGGGTCTTTAACTCTTCCCTTTTTCTGGGGGGGTTTCAGAAATCTCCTTTATTAGGGGAAAAAGATTGGAGTGCATTAGGCAGAGCGCCAGGAGCCGTGGCAACCTCGGATTTTTCCATCTTCGTTACAAGTTCAAGTAAAACCTTCACGTAAAAGCGAAATGAAAGGCTACATTATAAGTCCATTTTGAAATGTTTGCCTGGAAGTAAAGCGCTGGACTGCATCCTCTCTGCCCGCGCTGAGCGTTCTGGTTCTGCAGAGCACATTTCTCCAGTCAGATTTTTGTTTTCTTTCAGATTTTATTCCGTTTGCTCACACAGGGTGGGTCGTCTGGTGGTTAGAGGGAGGTGTGGAGGCCACTGGGCTCCAGTCTCAGGCTGTTCCTGGTGGCTCAGGGAGTGTTCCTGATTTTAGCCAGGTGATCTGGGTGGATCCCATCATCATTTTGGGGTTTTATTTCCTTTCTTACCAACGTGACAGCGATGATAATTCCATCAGGATGGGCGTTGCAGCGCTCATCAAAGCTGAGGAAGAAGTCACTCCCCAGCAGAGCAGCTCAGCTCTTCCCACGTTTTCTCCTGCATCCCGAGCATCCCAACTATCCGAGTTTCCTCCCCCATGGCAAGGCAGATGCATTTCCAAACAGCAGGAGAAGATCCCAGAAAGAGCCTGAAGGAATTTGCTCCCCACCACTCAATTTCCATATCCCAGGAATTTTCCTGCTTATTTCCAGGAGCAGGACTCTGGGCCTCATTGGTGAGGAGAAATAATGAACATAATTATGTATCCATGGTGGTCAACTTGGGAATTTAGCTCTTATCCTGGGAATTTTTCTTATCCTGGGAATCTTCCTGCTGATTACCAGGAGAACCACCCGGAGCAGGACTCTGGGCCTCATCAGTGATGAGAAAAACTGAACATAATTATCTGTCCATGGTGGTCAGCTTGCTCCACATGAAATCATGTTCTTGGTCCTGCAGCCATTTATGGGGTCTTTAACTCTTCCCTTTTTCTTATCCTGGGAATCTTCCTGCTGATTAGCAGGAGAACCACCCCGAGCAGGACTCTGGGCCTCATCGCTGAGGAGAAATAATGAACATAATTATTTGTCCATGACAGTCAGCTTGCTGGGTCTGGAAGGCAGAGGGAGAGGTCAAGGCGAGGTTAGAGAGCAGCAGGAATTGTCTGTTTGCTTTGCAAAGCCGTGATTGGGAAACCCGAAATTCCCCTGGCTGCCGTAAATCCTGACCCGGGGCTGCTGGGGAGCCACTCAGCCCGTCCTGCAGTGCCACCTGCGTGGGCTCATTCCTGCTCTGGGTCACCTGGAGCTCCTGGGAGGAGGCGAATTCTGCAGCTGCCTCTCATTTCTGGGCACTCCTCAGCCGGGCCAGCAGGTCACGGCCACAGCAGGGACTTCCTTGCCCTGGGGCACTGGGCTGAGCAGCTTCCAGGGGCTGCAGCTGGAGAAATCTGCACAATCATGTGTCCAGGGTGGTCAGCTTGGGAATTTAACTCTTGTCCTGGGAATTTAACTCTTGTCCTGGGAATTTCTCTTATTCCAGGAACTTTCCTGCTGATTACCAGGAGAACCACCCAGAGCAGGACTCTGGGCCTCATTGGTGAGAAGGAAAAAAATTAACACAATTATGTGTCCATTGCAGTCAACTTGCTCCACATGAAATGATGTTCTTGGTCCTACAGCCATTTATGGGGTCTTTAACACTTCCCTTTCTCTTATCCCAGGAATTTTCCTATTGATTACCAGGAGAACCACCCAGAGCAGGACTCTGGGCCTCATCGGTGAGGAGAAATAATTAACACAATCATGTGTCCATGGTGGTCAATTTGGGAATTTAACTCTTATCCCAGGAATTTTCCTGCTGATTACCAGGAGAACAGGACTCTGGGCCTCATCGGTGAGGAGAAATAATTAACACAATTATGTGTCCATTGCAGTCACATGAAATCGTGTTCTTGGTCCTACAGCCATTTATGGGGTCTTTAACTCTTCCCTTTTTCTTATCCCGGGAATTTTCCAAGCTGCTCCTCATGGGGGTCATGAAAGGCCAGGGCTGGCCTGGGCTGTGCTGAGCCTGCAGTGAATCCTGGCTGGGCTCGAGGCAATCTGGGATTCCAGAGCTTCCTCCTGGCTCTGCCAAGCCCCAAATCCTGGGGGCACCATCCCACCTGCTCCTGCTTGAACATTCCCCTTCTCCCGTGGGGTTTATCAGGGTACCCCCATCCAGGCATGGCAAGGGGTGCAGCCTCTGCTCCTGGGGGACACCTTTGTCCCTCCTGGTGTGGCTCAGGGGGCTGGAAGCAGCAGTTGTCCCCTGAGGAAACAGCTTTGACAAAAAATGGGCATTTTAGGAAGTTACTTCCACACCTAGACCAGGCTGGAGGTGTTTTGGTCCCCAGCACCAGCTGGGCTGGGTTGGTGTCCCCTGATTGTCCCCAGAGCTCCTGGCCCCTCTCAGCCCTCCCTCGGGAGCAGCTCCTGCCCATTAACAACAAAATTCCCTCAGGGAACAAAAAATGGGCATTTTAGGAAGTTATTTCCACACCTAGACCAGGCTGGAGGTGTTTTGGTCCCCAGCACCAGCTGGGCTGGGTTGGTGTCCCCTGATTGTCCCCAGAGCTCCTGGCCCCTCTCAGCCCTCCCTTGGGAGCAGCTCCTGCCCATTAACAACATAATGGAAACCATCCCATCCCAGAGAGGAAAACTGGAACCACTTGGAGGTGAGAAACCCATTAGTGACTTACAAACCCCTCCCAGCCTCCACGGGAGCTTTTCATAGCCAGGAAAATAATAACTCCAACCCAGGGGGAGAGGCAGCAGGGCTGGGGTCTCCAGGCCCCAAATATTCCCTGCTCCCGCCCTCGTTCCAGCCGTAAAATGGATTTATTAAAAAAATCCCGGGTTTGATTTCGTCTGAATTCAAGGGGGATGGGCCCCCCCTGCTCCCCACCGAGCCTGGTTTA